>NC_023758.2:32565194-32668815 GCF_000499845.2 Phaseolus vulgaris
AATTGGACACGACAGTCTTTTGTTGCATGACCATACCTGTGACATCTATCACATGTCACATTTGACACTGGAGAGGGAAAAATCTAACAACATGTGCCCACCGCATCGAAAAACATATAAAACTAGGTGGTGATTGAGAACTGAGTCTTCCACTGCTATAAGATTGAGGTCTGAAATAAGGTTTCTTTCTATCTTCATATTTAGGCATGCTTTTAGAAGGTCCTCCCACTTGAGGCTTAGCAAGTCTGCTACTATTTTTCAAACTCTCCACTACTTTTGCTTTCTCCACTAGAGCAGGGAAATCTCTAATGGACATAGGAATCACCACTTCTTTAAGTTCTTGCTTCAACCCAAATTCAAATTTTCTACATCTCCAAGCTTCAGTCATGGTCTGGGTGTAGAATCTAGCTAGGTGTTTGAACCTAGTAGCATATTCAGTGACTGAAAGATTTCCTTGTTCCAGCTGCATGAATTCAATTTCTTTTGCATACCTGACACTATCAGGAAAATACTCCTCCAGGAATCTTACTTTGAAGTTCTCCAAGTAGCATCTTCACCTTTGTCTTCCATCATTTGCTTCATGCCTATCCACCAGAATTCAGCTTCTTCAGTTAGTACATAAATGGCATAGGATAACTTTCTCTCTTCAGGGCATTGAGTAGCTTCAAAGATTCTTTCTATGTCTCTCACCCACTGGTCTGCTCCATCTGGATTTACCTTGCCATTAAATTTGGTGGATTGTGTCTCAGAAAATCCTCCAGACTAAAGGTATGGGTTGTTGATGAAGCTGAGATGCTTCTGCTGCTAATCTAGCTGTTTCTAATTGATGAAGGGCGGCCTGATGTTGTTGTCCATAGTAGCACTCTGTTGTTGCAAGCTGTTGCCATCATCTCTATTGCCGATGCTAAGTTGGGCATATCTACTGGTGGAGGAGGAGTAGGTGGTCTACTGCCATCTACTAAGCACATAAAGAATTGGATTAGAAATTACTAAAAATTTTCAACTACATCTTTAAGACCAAATTAACTTCAAAGAATAATCATACAAACAATAAAAACCCAATCAAACTTATCCCTAAAATTCTCTAGCTACTTAGAATTAAGATAGAAAATAATCTTGATCTAGTCATGAGTGTGCACCCTCACCACTCTATCAAGATTCTTTTCATTCTTAATACTTTCATCTTTATTCATAACAATTAACTTGACTCGAACACAACAAGATTTCAAGAAAAACTTTGTCAAACATCTTATTAGAAACTTTTAACTAAGTCTTGAGGCTAGATGTAACCAAAAATCTACACGCAGGAGAAACAGAATAAACCCACTACCTCAGGTTATCCTAAGGATGAACCGCTCTGATACCATTAAATGTAACACCCATAATTTACATATAACTATTACAATACTGGTTTTACATAATTCTATACAAGCTTACAGTTTTTTCAAAATATTCCTAATACATGATTAGGATTTATAGAAATACAAATATTTACATATCCACAGCTCAAAATAAAACTCTGTAACCTCTAAGGTTCTCCTGCACCTGTATGGTCATCTGCTCGTGTACATAGTACAGTCATCGCAGTTCAAACACAGCAAGAAAAAGCAAGGGTAAGCGACTAAAAATATAATTTTATAATACACACTTAAATCCAAAGAGAAAACCAAATTACATGATCAATTTATCAATTATTCAATTTTCTTCAAATCTCAACAATAAAAATCACATAGAGCTCACATGGATCTACACATCCAGAATATTCAACAAACACGTCTTCCGGAAGACCCGTATTAAGTAAGTCCTACCAGAGACTAACACCTGATCCAAGATTACCAGCGAATCCAACAGAAAGGATCAGGGTAAGTTCAATACAACCCAAGCCGTGCATCTCATAGTCACGGTGTGCATGAACTCCCCCATCAGCTTCTCACCACCTGATATCTCAGTCTATGTGACTTAGATCATCAGTGAAGCTCGGAGATCTCTGTTACCACATAGGCATCAATACTTAATACACAACAAACATCAGTCCATACATTATCCCGACATCAATATTTAATACACAACGAACATCAGTTCATACATTATCCCAAATGTATGAATTCAATTCCATACCATTTCGTCATACAATATAATTCAAAAAGTGATCCAAAATATTCAAAAGTCTATTTGACATAAAAAAAAAATACACTTTAATACTAAATCATCAAAACCGAATATTCCACAAATTTAAATAATATATAAACAAACAACCCAATATATATAAACACACAACATCCCTGCAAGAAAAATTGAATATTGGGACCACGTCCCTTCCGCATTCAGATCTTCTATCCTAGGGTGCTATTAAAAATTAAATTTAGCTTCCCTTACCTCAATTGCTTGCTTTCCAAGCAACTTTTAGAATTTTATTCCCCACCGTTTGGATAAGCTTCAAGATTTACAGGCCTAATGCAAATTATCCAAACAGAACAAAAATTCAGTATATAATAGAATAAGTTGAGAGGATTAAACTTTTCAACTGACCCCACCAAGATTGATGACTAAATCCTAAGGAAAAACAGAGAACAAAGGATATTTAGAGTAAAAATGAACTTACTCTGTTTGAAAATCTGATCGGGTAGAAATGTTCCTTAACTCCTCTGCTACAGCGTGGTATGATCAGATTCTAAAATAGATGAAGTTTGGGAGAGAAATTAAGAGAGAGAGAGAAGAGAATTGGAGAGAGAGAGAGAAAAAAAGAAGAAAAATGGTACTGTGGTGTGAAAGAAGAATGTTTCTGTTGCTTTTGAAAAAAGCACGCTGTTACAATATCTCAGTGTAGCCAATTTCATATTTACTAATTCTAATTATTATTCTTACATCTAATACTTTCATTTTGTATGAATTGCATGAATTTCTTATTAATTGCAAGAATGATTTTGTGTTTCATAATTGTATGTTTCTTCTTCTTAATATTGTAATTTAAACTTCTTTTTTAATAAATTACGTGTGTTGCACGGTAAAATACTAGTAAGATCAACAAAGATAAAAGTAAAGCAGAAGACTTTAAACCTTTTATCTTTTGAAAAAAAAAGTTTTATTTCTTCTATATACTAGAAGAGTTGGTTCATAGAAACGAAAGTTTCCTTATCATTACCGTTGTTCTGGTTTTCAATTATTTTTTTTACCTTCCTTGACTTAGTTTTTTAGGACATCTTAAACATCTCATATTCTTAAGTGAGAGTTTTTTTTTTTTTTTATCTTTTTACACCTTTTGTGTTTTCATGGGTAACTTCAAAATGATGTCAATGAAATAATAGTCATTTGTTGAAATCATTATTCTAAAAAAAAGTTATTACTCAATATTCAAAAGTCAATACTCTAAAAGAATTGGACTTCTCAAAGGAAAAAAAAGAAATCTTACGATAAAACAATGATTGATTACAAAGAGAAGTCTTATGGAAAAAAATAAACATGCATTCTATTATTTTGCTTCATCTTGGCATTCCTAAGAAGGAATCACAAATTATAATGTAAAAGGACCTAAATCTATGTGGGTACACTGACAAAAATAATACTCTTGCATATGTACCTAACATCAACAAACAAATATATGCAATGGTACCTGAACAATGCATATTCACAACAAATCATAGGAGAAAGGTCTAGGTTCTAAGATTTGAGAAACAATAAGGGAGGAATAATGACATTTGAAAGAAACCAACAAGTGAGGGTAATTGGAATAGATTGAATAGGTTCGAAAAATCTCTCTATTGACAAAGTTTGCCAATAATGTCATTCAAATAAAATCTTCTTTGTGAAGTTTGTATAAAAGGTAAACAAGTTAAAACATCATTAAAAAATAAAGAAAAGTTTATACTCAAAGACCTCTTAAACTACTATATTTGGACTTACTTGGTTTAATTAAAAATTGCATTTATAAACGGTAAACGATACAATTTAGTCATAGTACACAATTATACCAAATGGATATGGGTGAAATTCTTAACCATAAGGATTAACCTTTCAAAGATTTCTGTAGATTTTGTAAATGTGTTCAATATGAAAATGAATTTCTCATTAGACAAGTTAAATATTTAATTACCGAAATAGTCCTAGAAACATCAATTTTATCATGAAATCTAGCATAATTCATCATACGCTATATCATCTAAATAGAAAAAGTTATTAGAGCAAACTTAATCAATTTAATCAAATGACTACCATCACTCTTAATAAAAGAAAGTAAATCATCCTTATTAGAGAAATGAAAAGTAAGAAAAAAGTGTCAAACACAACTCTAAATATGCAAACATTACCAACACTACATTTTAATCCTTATTTCAATTATTGTTAAAAATATACTTTAATTTTATATGTTATGATCAAATATCGAGGTACATGTTTTATTTTTCTTTATTCATTTTGATGATATTAATAAAAAAATTGTTTGACCAAAGAAATTGAATATTTTTATTTTAAATTATAGAGACTTTTTAAATTTAAATATTAAAATGAAACTTTACTGTGATATTAAAATATATTTGAGATTTTTTAATCAATTTATTTATTTATGAATAAGCACGTCATTCAGTCTTATTTAAATATATATTTGTATTTAAAATTAAGTACCATTCTCAATGATAATGACATGGTGTAATTTAGAAACAGTAACATTAATGCCTTCGTCAGTGTAGAACTAGGTATAAATTAAAAAAAGAAGTTATATATTTTTTATATTTTAAAAGTATTTTTGTAAATAATCATATTATATTTTTAAACAATTATTAATTGGAAAAATAATTTTATATTATATACATTAATGATTCCTCTGATATATTTATTTTATTGTTTTAGTCTTTTAGAACCAAAAAGTCAACCTATTTTTGTTAATTATATAAAATGATATCATTTTGATAGTACATTTAAACAAGGAGATGATAAATAAAATGTCATGTGTGAGTATTATTAATTAACATTGATTTAAATATGCATGAGAATGTTAAATTGTTGTTTTTAACAAAGTTATATAAAGATAATAATTATATTGTGATGTTTATTTAGAATTATTTAAAGAGAGAGAGATGTGTAGTTGGATGTTGTTTTCCTTAGTTAAGTGCATTATGCAGGGCAGTTAAATTCATATCTACAATTTGTTAATGAGTGTATCTGCTGTGAGTAAATAGCAGTAAAATACATTGATGCTGCATATAATTGCTTAACCGTATCAGTTCACCACAATTGTGACAGAATTAACGGGATTTATCGTCACCCACGTGGAAGGCTGTTGCAGGTGATGGTAATAGCTCTGCACCTAAATTGTATTTAATAATCGTTACTAAAGATCTGTTATGTATATTAAACTCTGACAGCGCAACCAATTTATGGCACTTTGATTTTGAAACCTTCATTTCCCTACAAACACTAAATTAAAATATAAGTTTACATAGGCATATTTACAGACACCAATAAATGTTTCTCAATTTTTCATTTATTATTGGATCACGCTTTCATAAAAAGTTAATGTTTCACTTAAATCGATTTGACGCTACATTCATATAATATACCAATTATTTTTAGACTTTTTTTTTTATTATGCACATTGTTGTTTTATGATTTGCCTTAAAACTTTGAATATGTGAACATAACTAACAGTAAAGAGAAAATGAGTTATCGTTTTCATATGAAGTCATTTATACTGGCCACTTTATATTATATTATTAAAAATGATATACTATCTCTGAAAACCTCTGAGTAAAAACTTCCTCCTAGCAATGCATCAATTCCAAAAAAATTCAGGCGGTTGTGAAAATTCACATGCCAATGTACATCACGAGATTACTGATACATTGCATTCATAACAGAGGCATCTTTTTTTCATAACAATAATAAAAAAGTAATAGGAAAAAAAGGGTAATTACCTTGTAGTTTTTATGGTATGCTATATAATGAACTATGACATGTCTTTTGCAGTTTTTTTTTCCAGTTTTTGACATTCCAGGTGTTAAGCAACAGTATTTTCATTTGTATAAATTTTTTAAAGTAAAGTGGTAGAGTTGTCACATTAATTAAAAATAAAAAGTTATAAATTTTACTTTATAATTCACTTTTATGAAATTAAATTACTTTAAAATAACATTAAAATTTACTCTAATAAAATTTGTTAAACTTATCTGTTAGTTAATATCAATTTATTATAATATTACGTACAAATAACTCATCCGTGTAAGAAGTTGTATTAAAAAATTTATATCAATTAAAGATTTTATGATATTAAGATAGATTTAAAGTTTACTTTATTAAGATAAAATAAAAAAAAAATAGATTAATTAATTTCCTTAGATGGATTACATATGTGCCCACAAGTTGAAATGCAGGGATGCTAAAAGAGACTTAAAAAGAATATTATTATAAATGTGAAAGTATATCCAAAGTATGTTTGGTTAAGTTATAATGTAATGATCCCCTTTGGTTTTAGGAGGGGTGAAGTGCATCTTAAATATGGAACCAAACGTACCAGTTTTTAACGTTGGATCGGAGCACCCTCTTAGAAGATTACATTTAAGAAGAAAAGAAACTACATATAAACTTTTTTGCATTATACCAATGTACGAAGTTAGTTGGATTGATGACAAGGAAAGTGCAGGCTATGTATATGGTGGAGAATGGCAATATTCACGAATATGGTTAGATTTGAAGTACGACTTTCTCGCGTTTGACGAAAGATATAAAGTGGAGCTGAGAGGAAAAAAACAAAAATTTGAAACTATGAGGTGTTATATGAAAAGAAAATGAGTTTAAAGGAGAAAGAAGAAAGAAGAGTGTGGGGGACAGTGTACGAAACATAATAATTTGACGATGTAGGAGCAGATAAAATACGCACATGCTAACCATATTAATTAAATTAGAAAGCAAAAGCTATGGTTACATACTTTTAGGGCTGATTGCAAACCTGTGAATATCTGGCCACACTTGTAGATGAGGAATTCTATTTATTAGCGACTGCTAACTAAATTAAACCTAAAACATACACTTCCACATTCAGGATTTTATCATTACTTAACGCCTTAATTTTCATACTCTCTAATTATAATTCTTTTCATTCCTCAAATTACCTAAAACATTCATTCCATACCACGCAACGAGTGAAACTTTGGAAGCTGGATTGAGAAGGAGATAACAGTATGTGCAGCAAAACTATTTGGACTGATGGGGAAAAACAAATGAGGGTTATCTGTATTATGCGGATGAGTTGAGTTTTGAAAGTTTTGGCAAGAGAGATTTAGGAGATTTTGATGAAAAAAAAAGCGCATGCAAAAATAATACACACAAAGAAAATAAACAATATATAAGGTGATTCGGTCGTCAATCGAAGTTATCAAAGTTAAGAAGTGATTTAGGAGAATTTGAGAAAAAAACGCACACATCAGGTAGAAAATAAATAATACATGATTTAACGTGATTTGATCGTCAATATGTAATTTATGTTTAGGGTTTAGGGTTTACAAACAATTAATTAGATTTTCATTCGATTTGTTACAGTTTTATTACAAATACAAAATAAAAATTATAAAAAAACATAATAATTAAACTTATTCACTTAAACATGGTATCTAGTCAATGAGTCAAAGTTATCTATCTCTTTTTAAATTATTTTCAGACTTTCCTTACCTGAGTTTTATATTCAACATCGGTTTCTGTTTTTTATAAGATTTATGATCTTTTATAATGGCCGAAGCATCATGAAATATTTCGTTTTTTTTTTATAAAAAAATTACGTAACCTATATTTTTGTTTTAATTTTTTAAAATGAAGCAATGATTCAACTTATTTTAATCAAATGTTTTAATATTTTTATTCAATTATTATATTATTTGTTTATTTATTACTTTTATCAATTAAAGCATCTGGACTTAATCTAGTACAGAAAAATAAAACTTTTAAAATCGGCTATTTTTTTTTTATATCAGAACAAGTAACTGACCTAGTTACACTATAAAAGAAATAAGACTTTTCTGGATTAATTCTAGCAATGATTTTAGAAATTACGCTTTAAAGATTAATTTTACGATTTGAAAACTAGTTTTGTTTTTTTTTTTTAAATTGGTTTTAGTTATTACCAATCGAAAAGGTAATACTGTTTGTATAAATAATTTGATAGGATAATTTATTTTAAAAACGTATAATATTTTTACAACAAAATATTTTCATTGGGTAACAAATTTGAAAAGAAATTAAAATTTTTAAAATTTTATTACAATAATTCATTAAAATTCAAATTCCAGTTAAAAGGTAATAATTTAAAACTTTTAAATTTTAGTGTTTTCTCTTTTTTTATTTTTTAAACTTGATTTTAACTACTTCGCCGTCAACTTATTAAGATTAAGAAATTATATTTTTAGTCTTGTTGGTTTTGTATACAGTTCGATATCCTTAAAGTATCTCTGTTAAAAAAACTATGAAATAATTAAGATAATTACTTTTTTATGTTTAATATGAATTTTTTTTATTGATGATGAGAGTTATTTTATGATTTAAATTGTTAGAAAGATATTTTCGTTGTACAATATTGATTAGAATTTTCTCGGTTAATTTGGGAAATTATCTTTTTTGGATGTGAATTAAATTTTTTTATTGATATTTATAGTGATTATTTTTTATCAATATATTTATTGTTTATTTCTTTATTAGTAACACAATGTGATTCTTTGTCAATAATTATTAGGATTTTTTAATGTTCATTAGGAAAATTTTCAACCAAGAGCTATTTTTTTACCAAATTTTTTCTGCCAACATTAATAAAAAAATTGGAAAAAAACCTAATCATTAATATTGTAAAAACAATTTAGATCGATGTCAACTTCAATAATTATGCTCAACATCAATTAAAAATAATCTTAATTAAGAAAAAAAAAATGTAAATTTATTGAAAAAATCATGATGAACTCATTACAAGAAAATCATAAAATAGAAACCAATTTTTAGAAATCAAAATAATTAGTTGCAATAGTAACTAAATTAAACACCATTTTAGAAACTAAAAAAAATTTGGTTTCTAAATTAGTTTACATTATTGTTAAATAGTTTTTAAATTGGTATCTAATTAGCAACAAAGGTTTTAGAGACCAAAATTAGAAACTAAATAATTGGTAGTTAAAACCTTGGTTGTTAATTAGATACTAATTTAGAAACTATTTAACAGTATAGAAACCAATTTTTTATTTAGTTTCTAAAATGGTCTCTAATTTAGTTATTATTGCAACTAATTATTTTGGTTTCTAAAAATTTATTTCTATTTTATGATTTTCTTGTAGTGACTTTTAAAAAAATATCATCAATCAAAATGACTAAAAAAATTATCAATATAAATATTTTTGAATTATTAATAATTATTTTATATTTAAATAATTTTTTTATTTGGTGGTAATTGAAATATTTTATTCAAATAAAAAAATTAAATTTACTAAATTTAAATTAATTTATCTAAAAAATATTAAAATAAAATCGTTTTAAAAAATTATCAATTTAAATATATTAAATTTTTTGAAATTGTTTATCTAAACCTGAGAATTGTTTTTTTTGAAATGTTGAGATATTTGTTGCCTAACCCTATATAAATAGACAATTCAAGCCGTACGAATAAACTGTAAAGTGTAACGTTCCGAATGTTGTACTTGCAACTTAAATAAAGAACATCTAATGTAATAAATTGACATATTGCATATATCAAGAAAATTTGTCCAATTAAATATTAGCAATTTCCTGGTCGTGGGGCCTTGATTCTTGAACATTTTCAAATAATATATAAGTATTAACTTATCATATAAAGCCAAAATATTACCACATTCCATCAATCAACAATCCTTTTATTAAACTAAGTATTGCAATCAGAATTTGGCATTTCATTTGTATTATACTTAGGGATAAATTGATGAAGGTTTGATTTTAGATCCTGATGAAAAACCCTTAAACGTTTGATATCCATCCATAATACTTCCATAAACAGAAAGTAATGAATACGAAGATGTCTGTATATGAAGATATTATGGTTTTAGTAAAGAGAGATGTCTTATAGAGTTTAGAGTTAAGTGATAAAAAGTTATTTTTAGTTTTAGAGTATTTTATCAGGTCATTTTCTTTTTTTTACATTCCATACTTTATGAGAAATAAATGAAATCTTTTTCATTAACTTCAGATATCTACGTTAAAATTATTTCACTACATGATTAGACTCGATTCATCATCTCACAGTCTCCTAACTTCATGCGTAAGTCAATGAAGTTAATAAGTTTATAACTATTAAATTCAGATATTAATATTAAATATGTTTTTACTCTATTATTAGACTTAGTCCATGTCCATGACCTCACAGTCTCTCAATCTCAAACATTAATCAATAAAAATGATAAGTTCGTAATCATTATTTACCTAAATCGGTATTAAAACCGTTATCAATTAGGAAAGAAAACCGTTCACAATTATGAAAGAAAAGTGATAAAAATAAACCATACGAATGGTTGGTGTGCAGTGGAGAGAGCGATGTGACTCAAAGGGAAATGTGGTGGAAGGATGAATTAAGTGGGGGAGGAGAAAATAGAATGAAGAGAGAAAATTGATGGTGGAGAGAGAAGACACGAGTGTGATGTTACAGTGGAGGGTGAAATCTTGGGTTATGAGTCCAATGGAGACAAAAAAAAATTATGACAAAATAGAAGAAGAATGGTAGTCGCAAAATGGTGGAAGAAAGTAAAACGGTAGCAGTGGAGAAGTGATATCATGAACCGATTTAGAAATGGGGAAGGTGGGAGCGATTCATGTGGT
Organism: Phaseolus vulgaris; assembly: GCF_000499845.2. NCBI lineage: Eukaryota > Viridiplantae > Streptophyta > Magnoliopsida > Fabales > Fabaceae > Phaseolus > Phaseolus vulgaris. Next base: position 32,576,001 of record NC_023758.2, read on the forward strand.
ATTCTAGGAAGGAAAAACCTTAGATTGATTTAGAAGGTAACCGATCTAGAAACTCGGGTTTTCTACCTTGGTTAACATTGTGTAACTTTATAAAGCTTTTTAATATTAAAAGTTCTCATTTTATAAATCGACATATTTTTAAATAGATGTAAATACTTGAACAAGTTGCTTTCTGTATTTCTTCTAGGGTCGAGGGAGTTCATGCTATATCGATAGTCAAGGCCGACCACACAAAAGACAATTAAACATAAATGTAAATCATGATTAATGTGATTTTGTGCTGTACAAAACAAAAATGGCATTCTAATGATAAGACTAATCACAATATCTATGTTAATCCAGAGTCATTGGTTCAAGACCTAACATGATATGACCCTATAAATAGTTGGTTCATAGTGATATAAGGTAAACATTTATTACTTTCGACTATTGAGTGTTAACTTGAACGTTGGAGAACTTTTTCCAGGTCCATCTTCATTTCTCGACATTGAGAACCGAATATTGAAGAATGAAGACAAACATCGGGTCATTGATAAAAGCGGTACTTGTGAAGAAGATCATCATCTTAGCTTTTGTAAGAACAATTGGCGGCCACTATAGACCAAGAGGGCGAGGAACAAGAAAAGTTAATGGTATCAATGTGAAACATGATAGGAGATCAAAGAGTAAACGAGAATTACCAAATGACGTTGCTTTTGATGTTACAGAAAGAAATGGCAAAGACAAGACAAAAAAATGACAAAAAGATATGAGCTCTCAAGAAAGAAAATGAAGAAATGAAGCAACAATTGGTCGGGAGAAGCTCCATGCCTCAAGAACAACAAAAGGAGTCTGCAGGCTATCAAGCGGACACACACTTTCCCCCAGTTTTCTTGTCTGCTATGACATGACCACCAGAGACCAAGAGCAAGAAAGCATAATCATGGCTCAACACGTCTACCCATACATCACGTAGAATGGGAGGATCCCTTAGAAACCCATTTATAAATGGAATCATGGAGGCACAACTATCCCCGACATGGAAGGGACTAACCATCAATCACTATGATAGGATGACGGACCCAAACAAACACATAGATGTCTAAACCACTCAGATGAGCCTATATAATGACGTGCTACTATGCCAAGTCTTCCCAATCTCCCTCAAAGGGGAGCTTTCAGTTGGTCACAAAGCTCCTATCAGAATCAACGAACTATTTTAACATGTTGATATCTAAGTTTGGAACAAAATTCATGATAAATCGACCCTATCACCTAACCTCCGTAACACTGGTGAACGTACGACAAGAGAAAGGTGAACCTCTTCGAATGTTCATGAAAATGTTCAACAAAATTTTGTTAAATATTCATAATCTCAGTCTCAAGGTTATGATGCACCACATGATTACAACTCTGAGATCGGAGACTTTCGCATAAATTTTTTGAAAAAAATAGGTAGCTGACTTAGATGAGTTATACTGAAGAGCAGCCAAATTCATGCAACTAGAACAACTTCATGTGTACCGTAGTCAAATCAGAGCTAAAATCGGGACCAAGAAAGGTAAAGAAAAGGACAAGCATGGCCCACCCCTATCACATTACACTCTTTTTAATGCTGAAGGAAGCCAAATTCTAGACGAAGCCCTGAATGTTGAGTTAATACCAACGCCATGAAAGGTACCCACCTCGCGGAACGTAGACATGACAAAATAATGCTCATATCACCATAATTTCGGGCATTCAATCGAAGAGTGTCTCGCTCTCAAAGACAAGATTGAAGATCTAATCCAGGCAAAGCATATGAGGATATTTGTGAGGAAAGACAATCGACAAGCCCCACGTTCCCCAAATAGAGGGAAAGAATAGTCACGAAGAGAAAACGACATAAGAGAATATTAAACCCATCGAGCACAAGAAAAGGAGAGAAGTCGATCAACACAACGATCTCGTCCTCACCACGAACCATTTTGTGTACGGAGCTGTCAGACACCACATACTCAACTTTGTAGATGCATATTGTGGATACAATGAAATCTGCATGCACCCAAGGTACAAAGAGAAAACGACATTTATGACTCATGATGCTAACTTCTACTACAAGGTCATGCCTTTCGGACATAAAAATGTTGGAGCAACCTACCACTAGTTAATGGACAAAAATTTTAAGGGTCCAATCGAATTAAATGTAAAAGATCAAATTTGAATCAAGCGATCAACATGTTAAAGATTTGCAAGAAGTGTTATCAACACTTCGGAAGAACGACATGAGGCTAAATCCTTATAAGTGTGCATTTTGGATAAAGGATGAAAATTCTTGGATTTCATTCCTACCCACAGAGGTATCAAGGTCAACCCAGATAAATGGCGAGCAATTGCAGAAATGAGAAGTTCCCGAGATATAAAGGAAGAAACTCGTAGGACGACTCACAACTCTGTCCCGGTTCCTATCTAGATTAGTAGAGAAAACCAGGTCGATTGTCTATCTGTTAAAGAAAACGACAAAATTTTGAGTGAAATACGAAATGTGAAGAAATTTTCTGCCAAGTGAAAAACTTCCTTGCCTCGCTCCCCATAATACAAAAGACAAATCCTCACAAGCCATTGATTGTTTACCTTTTAGTCTCCGACGATGCGATCAGTGAAGCCCTGGTCCAAGATATAGACCATGAGGAACAATTAGTTTATTTTGTAAGTAAAACACTACATGGACTTGAGGTAAGATATCATATGATAGAAAATGCATTGGTGTTGGTTGTGACTGCTCAAATAATGAGGACATACTTTCATAACCACTCGATAATAGTCTGAACCAATTTTCCCATTATCAAAATCCTTGCAAAAATTGGTCTCGCTGAACGAATGATTGGATGGTCAGTTGAATTTTGAGAATTCTACATCCAAATCAATCCAAGGGGGGTGGGGGTGGGGGGTGATTAAGTCACAATGTCTAAAAGACTTCTCAACAGAGTTAAGCTTGAAACCACATAGTGAGCAACAAAAATGGACCATTTACATGATGGACCGTCTAGTAAAAAGAGTTGCGGTGTCGAGGTCGTCTTAAAGGGACTAAAAGGTCTTCTCCTCGAGCATTCTTTGAGATTCGATTTCAAGGTTTCCAATAATCAAGCGGAATATGAATTCCTCGTTGCAGGACTAACGCTGGAAATGACATGGGAGCGTGAGATATCACATACATAAGTGATTCCCAACTTGTGGTCGATCAGGTCAAAGGAGAATTTGAGGTCAAAGACCCTTTGTTGCAACGATACTATGACATAGTATCCAGTGCAATTTCCAAATTTGACACAACATATATTGAACACATTCGACGAGAAAACATAGTACGGGAAGACCTATTATCGAGGTTATCCAATACCAAGAACAAAAGCCAAAGCCATCATCGTTTAGTGATACATATATCACTCAAAACACCAAGTGTGGGTATATTCGAGTGCTCAACGGTAATGAAAGATGAAGTCTGGATGGCGCTCATCCGGCGTCTCTTGGAGGACGAATCATGGGGTAAAAAAAATGATAAATCAATGCGGCAACGATGTGCATGGTTCGTCCTTGTAAGGAAAGATTTATACCGAATAGGATACATTAAACCTTTACTGAAGTGCATGTTCAATAACTAGGTCGAATACGTCATGGATGAAATTCAGCAAGGAGTATGCAACACCCATTCAGGAGCGAGAACCATGGCAACTAAGGTCCTCATGGTTGAACATTATTAACCCACTATTTAGAGTAATTGTGTGAAATATGTTAAGAAGTGCCCAAGAGCAAGGAACATAGAGTTTTATCCCACACCAAGACCGAAAAGTAACATCATATTACATCCCCTTTACCATTTGCAATATGGGGTATGGATATAATAGGATCATTCAGTCCTGGAAAAGGCAATGCAAGTTTTTACTAGTCGACATAAACTACTTTACAAAGAGGATAAAGGCTGAAAAGAAATAGACTTGTGTATTCCAAAGTGAGATCTTTGACAAGGGTTTCTTCTACATAAAACATTTTCTCTATGGGATCTTAGCTTAAGAAATACATCAATATTTTTCCTTACTCATTCACACACTTCTTATGCCATTATGGTTGTTATTTGTTATTTTAACTTGAATCAACATTGGATTGAAAGGGAGCCTTGAGATGATGGAAAATAGATATTCACTTTAAAAAGTACAAGGTAGGGAAGCCTCAATTACAAATTTTAAATTGTAAGTATTGTATTGTTAATTGTAACAAAATAAAAATTATGCAAAAGGAAAAATTTTGGTATAACAAGTGAAAGTAAGTGACAAAAAATAATTAGTTACTACATTGACGAAGTTAGATACTATTTTATAAATTAAAAAACTATTGATATCTAAAGTAGTTTTTATTATTAATAAACAAAATTATAAATTAGTTTCTAAATTTGTATTTAAGATTAGCTACTAAGGTTTTAACTACTTACTTTAGATTCTAAATGATCCTGCCTGTTGACCAGAACGTAGGAGCTTGCCTCGTCAAACTTGGATCGACGTGTGCACCGCTTCAACCTCCGTCCTTCTTCAAGATCCACCTCAAGAACCTGCAAAAGAACAGAGCGGCGCCGCTGCGGACGATCGCACTCCAACGCCCAAGTCAGTGACCGAACCACCAAATACTAAGAACAACAACACTCAAGAACTCTCAAGGAGCTGTGCAATGTTCTCTCTCACAGTATGCTCTAGAAACTCGCAAGCGTAAAGAGTATAATCTGAACGCGCGTACCTCGAAAGTTCGTTGAGGAACCCTCAAATACCTGGTCACTTTCTCTCTCCTGGCAGTTACAGACCTGGACACGTGGCTCGCATCCAGTCGTACACGTGCCATCATCTAGAGCCTCTTTGACTTGGACGCTGCTTCTACTCTCATTTGGCTAAGTTACTTATGCATGGTGCTGCTCAGTGCATAGCTAACTTGGGAGTGCGATCTCTACTGGAACTGGCGAGTTAGGGTGCCTTAATACACCTTCCCTGTGGTCTCGCCGGCCGCCTTCATAATCTGCACCACCTTCATCTTCGACGATGTGCTTGCTCTGGCGATCTCCAATCACTTGGTCGCCTGAGTTTACATCTGGCGACTTCATCTTCAACTGGATGATCGCCGGTTCTGGTATACTGGAGATCGGAGCACGCCAACTTGATAACTGGCGACTTCCCGAGCCCCCCGACCTCCTTTCCTTCTGCCAACCTGGCGCCCCGTCAACGCGCCTATACTGTAGCTGGGTGCCACGTCATCACTTCCGACTACCAGGGCGGTACACTAAATTAGTTTTTATAGTGACTAATTTAAAATCTAAAGTAGTTAGTAATTAATGTTAAATATCAAATTAAAAACTATTATATAAATTTTTATTAATAATAAAAATTATTTTAGATACTAATAAATTTTTAGTTATAAAAAATATCTAACTTAATCAATATAATAACTAATTAATTTTTATCTCTAAATTATTTTGTTATTTAATAATTTTTTAATAGTTATGAAATATTTATGTGTTTTAATAGCAAATATGCAATAATTTATGGAATCTACCAATGCACTTGTAAGAATTTGAGGAGTAATTAAGGAGTATGGAATGAAATGCTGGAATATTGAGATATTCATCTTTTGATCCAAGGTTCACATCAATAACCTCCTAAGGTAGCTTTTCTGCTTATAAGTATTGTGCTTCATTTTAGAGTTAGTATATCCACTTGTACCAAAACTCTTCGCTAATTATATCTTTATTGATAAAAACAAAGTTAGGATCACAATATGTAAGGAATAATGTAAAATAAGAAACATACAGGGAGATTGAATTGTAGTGTAGTGTATATTTTGAAAACATTTTTTAAAACCTTGAAAATAGATCCTTCGTTATTCGATATAAAGCAATTAGACTTAAAGGTTGACCTAAAAGATAGATAATAGAAAAGATTGGTTTAAAAAGTAAATTTTCACAAACACTCAAAACAACACTAGAGCTTAGTCAACAAGATTCAAGCACTAATATTGAGGAAAATAGAAATTTATTCAAATAAAGAAATTAATCGAACAATCTTATTCTATTTTCATCCATATTCTATTCTCATCCATCCTCTGTCTAACAGTATCTAATATGAAAACTGATATAAAGTTTGCTAAAAACATTAAAAATTGAGAAAATTCAAAAAGATTTAAGAAAATTAGTGATATTATTAAATAAATAATAAAATAATTAAATTTCTATTTTATAATCTTAAAACTTAAAAAAATAAGAAGTTTTCGATACTGATGACCAGTTGATTGTAGTACATTTTTTTAAAAAATCAACCCAATCAAGAAAGAATTGAAAAAATATCTTAAAATATTGGGAAATAGAAAATATTATTCGCATGACCATCTCTTATTATTGAAAATTAGCGGCAACACAACCTCCATCTTTATTTTTATCATTAACATTTTCAAAGTCATCATATTACTACAACAATAAAAAAATTTCAATATATTTATTAATAATTCTCAATTTAATGAAACGAATAAATAAAAGAAAATGAAAGAATGATCAATTTGATAAAGAAGAATAAAAAGTGAACATGTCAATGACTTTAAAGGTTTGATTGACAAATGCGGGACAAATAACAGGTTATCATTGCAAATCCAATTTACGAAGACCTAATCTTCCGTTATAGTAGTTTCTCCATAATGTAGCGAGTCTCTTCCCTGCTTCGTGCGAGAAAGATTGCGTCAGAAATCATAGACTCAAAATTCTATTAGCGAATTTGGAGAAGCTTCTATGCCATATTTGCGATGAGAAGAATATGAGAAGAATAGGTGATCTGTGAAGAATGATGTAATTGGAAGAATGATGTAATTGGAGTGAAGAAGAATAAGTTCTTTTGCTCTTTGTTCGTTCTCATCTCCATCTCGTCCACGTGAGACATTCGAAGATGGTTGTCCGCCAAATGCTGTTGATGGATGTCATAGTCATAGATTGAGTCATTGGTGAAGAAACCACTACTGCCATTCATTCATATTTTTTTTTGCAAAGAAAGAATAAGAAACCAAATGATAAGAAGGAATAATAAATATGATTTTTAAGAGATGAAGATATGAAGAAAAAAACTGCTCCACATTCAAAATTTAAAATTAATATTTGTTTTTTACAAAATGATAAAATATTAGTTTTAAAAATAAAAAGAAAACAACTTTCAATTAATTATAAGAATAATTAGTTATTTATTAAATGTTTAAGAAAATAATAAAATGACTGAAATGTTCAAGATAAATTAATAAAATAAATATTAATATAAGGGTAAAATTGATAAACACCAAAATAACACTTAAAGAAGAATTTTTTTATATATAGGTATAAATAAAATAAAAATATTGCAGTTATAAAAAAAATTAAAAAAACGTGTTAGAGCAATTTCACTTGGAGAAAACTTTTCGTTACTCTACAGGTTTGTAACTTTACACTAATGAAAATATATATAAAAAAAACATATATAGATTCAAAGAATTTTTTTGACTTATTTTACTGCACTAACTTGATGAACGGTGTGAGAAAACTATTTATATGTATATATTACTTAATGATTTAAAAAAAAAGTGTACAAATACAACAATTATCTTGGATTTTTTTAAGGAAAAAAGTGAGTAATAATGAAAACTTTCAAATTTTAGATTCAAATTTTAAACTTTCCTCCTTATTCGAGTCATATAACTCGGACTCTACAAAATATAGAGTTTTTAAATTTCTCAGGATTTTTTAATTTAATATAAATCCTGATTTTGACTTTTGTAATTGGTTTCATGGCTTGAGCTATAAACATTAATAACATGTTTAGATTACTTTATAAAGTTTTTGAGTTTTTGAACTCCTAATGTTTAGGTTTTTAATTTTTTTTCTAACAATCCCTTGAAAATTTTATTCTTTAGCTTCCCCGTCCATTCAAAATCTAAATATTTGGTAAATGTTATATAAGCATAAATATTTCTATGTCATATGATTTTTATAAATTATCTTATACTAAAATAAAAATAAATTTAATGTAACTTTAATTATTCTTAAGTTTAATCCTTATAAAGTAATTTAAATATATCACTATTATAAATTCATTAAATAAAAATTAATTTTAAAAAAAAAATAATTAGTTACTACATTTATAAAGATCCAGAAAATAACTTTAAAGTATAAATAATATATTTTAAATGACATTTGAATATTTTATTAATAAAATGAAGAGAATATATAAATAGAAAATTCAGTTATTTCAATTTTATTATAAAATAACCTCAATCTTTCTAAAAGTTCATTTTTCCTTTCCTCTACCTTCTCTGTAATATTTTTACCTCCTCGCTCATCGGTTTGACGATTAAAGTTCGTCATTGAATTCCAAACGACGATCACTACAAGAGTGCGTGATCAAAATCTTAAATAGAGTAAGTCCAATTTTGCTCATTTTTCATTTGACTCGATTTTTGAAATGATAAATATGTTTTGGTAGATGTTGTTGCATGTGAGATTTCTAGCTTCAGGATTAGTCCCTGTTAGCTAAGAGTTTTAGTGATGTAGTTAGATTTTTTAATCAGGACTTTGTGGTGTAGGTTAAGTCATCCTTAAGCTTTTGTAAGATTTGAAGTTTTTTTAGCACTTTCTCAATAGCTCAAGTAAGGGAAACTAGTATTATTTTCAATAAAACCCCATGTTAGAGTTCCAAAATTTTGTTTGCAGGATGGATTGTTTCTGAGTAATGTAGTGTATTGTTCTAAATCAAATGTGAATATGTTGCTTTTGATATGGATGATTTATTGAAGTTTTTTTTTTTATATATAAGTTTTCATCTTATGCATCATTATGAAACTTGACATCTCAATTAGGCTGACACCTCAAGCAACAACAATTATCTGTCATCACATGAAAAAAGTATTATTTAAAAAAGAAAAAATACAAAAATACAAAAATCTGGAGGGAGTAGACCAAAACTCATATGTTAACAAAAACGATACAGAAGTAGATTATACATATTCATAAAGAGTTCTAAGAAGACTATATGGAAGCCTATTATACCAATGAAATGATTCCCTATGAATAAATCTTAAATTAGTCAACTTATCAGCACACACATTCCTTTCACGAAAAATATGAGTAACCCTAAACCGGATATTCCCACAGTAATTAAGACAAGTATTCCATCGATTACGAAGCATCCACAAAACATTAGTCCTAGGAGTAAACACAACACAAACCAAGGTAGAATCACATTCAAGCCAGACATTAGTAAGCCTCATCTTTTGAGCTTCCTCCATAACATGTATAACTCCATAAAACTCAACAACCACAACAATCTGAACTTCAAGAAACACAGAAAAAACACTGATAAATTCTCCATACTCCCATAGAAAATACCTCTACAAGTAGCAAAACCAAGATACCCCTAGCATCCCCATCAATGTTAATTTTAACCCAGCCTATTGAAGGAAACTCTCATCTAACAGGAAGAGGACGAAGAACTTTACCACTATGAGTATTAATACCAAAAAACCTAATTACGTTGAAATCCAACATATCATTCTTCATTGAAGCTTTAGACGAATTTCCCACTAAACAAGTTAAATCTTTAATTGAACCATGACAAACAGTTTTAACACATCAACCACACCCCCTTTAAAAATGACATTATTCATGTGCTTCCAAATCTCACTTACTACTACAATCCCAATTGCTCCCCAAACTTCATTAACTGAATAAGAAGCGCAACACATCTTAAATTGAAAAAAGTTTAACAATGGATCATTGTGAATCACGGACGTCACTCCAAGCCAAGCATAGCATTGACTCCAAACGAGTCAAGCTATTCTGCACTCACAAAACAAATAACGACAAGACTCCTGCTCCACCCCACAACATTGATCCTAGTAGGAATCTTATTTTTCAATACCCTCCACACACTGACAAGTGCGGAAGACAAAGCTATACATCTCCAAAACTTTTTGTACACATAGAAATTCTCCCCTTCTCAACCCCTCCTTAAACGATTATAAGCAGATTTTCTAGCTTTCTAATTTGATGTTTTAAGAAGATTCGAAGAAATCCAATTTATCTTCCTCATAAACAAAATTTGAATCGTATTTAACTTGATGTTTCTAAATTTATTTTAATATTTTTATTAGTTTAGTCTTAATTATTAATATTAAATCAATAATGTCAATATATAATTATTTTAGTCAAATATTTATAAATATACTCGTATGCGATATTGTAAAATTAATATGTCAAGACAATTAATTCAAAAATAATAAAATAATAGTCAAAATTAAATCGAAAGGTTGAATATACAAAACTAAAAATATGAAATTATTAAATTTCATACGCATCAATTTTGTAGGTAAGACAATTTATTTTAGCAATTTTGTTTTTATCAACAATATTGTGTACGTAACCATTAAAACTAAGTGAATTTTCTCATGGTTGATCAAATGAACCATCGTCATACCAAACGAATTATACCAAAATTAGTTTTCAGCATTTTTTATTTTTTCTTATAATAAAAAGAAAACCTTAAACCTAGTGAAAAATTACTAAGTGACACTGATAAGATAATAAGTTCTGATCTTTTCTTCATAAATATATCGTTACATTGATGGTGGTAAAATTTGAGTTTCACTTAAAAATAAATAAAAAATAGAAAATCATAAATAAATATCGGCCTTGATCTTTTGAACTATTTCAAAGTTTTAGATCAATTTATATCATGAAATGTGATTTTGATAAGTGGTTCAATTCTTTGTAAAGATTTTATTTGTTTTTCTTCTCCTCTTTTTAGTCATGTATAAAGGAGAGATGTTGATGTTATAGGATTTAACTTCTAATAATTGGAGCTTTAATTCTTATTTTGGAATGAAATGAAGTGCATATGATCCTAGTCATTCATATGGAGCTATTTTTTATTATAATTGATGGTTTGGATAATTTTGGACTATGTTGGGTTTCAGGTAGGATAATGTTTAAGCTTTGCTTAACTAATCAAACAATGCTCAAGTTATGTGTAATGATTACCTTCATTGCTCATCATCATTTTATAGTGATGAGCCACTTAACTCAAACCAGAGTTTGTAGCTTGGACAAGAGAAATATCGATACAACTCTCTCCTCTAAAAATGATGATGCTTAAGTGATGTATTGGTCGCTCAACCAAGAAATGCAACAATTTTGCATTAGATTTGGAATTTTGAAAAGCATGCTTCATCTCTTCTTAAATTCCTGAAAATAATATACAATTGAGAATAAATCGTTCTTATTCATCTCATAATAAAAAAATATGTAAAAATGTTCAAATTCTTAAAGTAGAGGTTGAATTATAACTATTTTATCAATTAAAGTCCATAAATGTCTATCTTTTTGTATGAAATATTACTGAATTATGATATTTATCATACAATGGTTTTAACGCCCCTTTATTTTATTGTTATTACTAACTTTTAATTGTTTGTAGATAAATTGTGAGATCTGTTTGACAAAATTCACAATTGAATTTGTGGGAGACGACTTGAGATTATCTGATCCTATCTATTTTATCATCTTTTATGTTATACAGTCTAGCATTATGTTATATGATCCACATTGAAACTACTTTTAACTTGATTATGAAACAATAATGATCACTATCCTCTCTAGTGAGCATAAACTGTGATATGTTGATAACTCAAACTTTGTTACTATCTTGAGCCAGGAGTGGCTTATGAAAGAATATTGCATTGAACTAGGAGTGAATTAGAAAATACTAATAGATTGAGTCAGGAGTGACTTCGGAAAGAATAACATTGAGTTAGGAGTAACTTGGAAAACAATATTGCATGTACTTCACTGTGATAGTCTGATTAGTTGAACTGGACTGGTTGGTCAAGAATTTGATGTAGTCTTTGTAATCATTTGAACCAATACAAAAACACTAAATATCTTTTCCTTGATCTTTTACTTTGCATGTTATAATTGTTTATCTAACTAAAGAAGAAGGAAAAGTTAAAATTTTACTAACAAATTAATTTAATATATCATAGTATATTCATCTACTTATCGTCTATTCGTGTATACTCAGATGATATAAGCAAAAAAATTGAGGAATTTAAAAACGCAATTCAACCCTCCATTTTTATGTTATTTTTTGGTTTTCACAATAATTTCACTTATGATATGATAATGTAGATTAAGGCATCAAGTGATTAAAAGATGAAGGAGATTCAACATTATTTGATTAGGTAACAAGTATATAAATCACTTTAACATAAGAAAGTAAGACTAGTATTTACCAATGATGTTTTTTATGGGTCAGATGTTACTTTCTAGGGGATAGGGGGATGTTCTTACTAATTATGAGTTTTCTTAGAAGATACTGAATGACAAGTTACATTAGGTATTCCAGGGTAATCATGGATTGTACTTTGGAAAATTCAATCGAAATCCAAATATTTAGATCAAATTTTAAATTCAAATTCATATTCTTTTTATAAAAGTAATTTAAATTTTTACAAATTCAAATCCAAATATTTGAATTAGATATTAAATTCAAATCCATAATTTTATAAAAAAAAAATATCCATACAAATTATTCTTGATCTACTCCTTCTTCTTCTTGGCCGACTTAGTAGGAAAATAAAAATACCATTACTTTAAGGATAGGATGCAAATCCTCAAAATCCATGCTGCTGGAAATGCAAAAGAGGATGAAATTGATTATGAAGCAGTTGTTAATATTTTTGAGGTATATATATATATATATAAATGATATGTAAGTATGCATGCATATTGAAAGTATTGTTTTATATTCTTTTCCTAATGATTTTGTTTGACTTCAGGGATTAATGGTGTTGATCTTCGTAATGTTTGCAATGAAGTTGGTATATTTTCTATTCGTGTCTACTGTGATTATGCAATTAATTTTTTAAAAAAAAAATAGAATTGGAAATTTGGATATTTCATTTTTTTAAATTTGTATAATACCAAAATAAAATCTGATTAAAAATATTATAAAATATTGATGAAAATAAAAATAAAATTTAAACAAATAGATTTTTAATAGAACACCGCAATGCAAAAATAACAAGTTTGACCATTAGATTTTTTTATCCACCCAGTATTCTTAAATAACTAAGAATTCGAAAGATGTTAAAGAAATTTTTCATCTTTCAAAATATATCAATATAATTTGTGATATATTTTATTGAAAATATGATATATAATGGAAAAAGTGAAAAATGATTTTTATCCCTACTTAAAATGTTTTAAAACCTTAATTCTCTTACACAAAACCTCATACTCTCCCTAACTATTCTTTCTCAAAATTGGGACCCGTCCATTTCTCTACGGGGGAATGAATTTTTTGGTGATGTTAATTGAAAATGTAATGTTATTGAGAAACATGCAAGTTTGTACAATCTGATTTGTGAAATTATCAGAAAGGTGTTACAAAAGTTACAATCCAATATCAAAACAAAATAAAAGACAAAACAAAATGAAACGGTGCTACCCAACTTATCTCAAACATCACATTCACATTATCAATAACTACGAATACCACGACCAAACGCACGAACCACTACAACCAAAAAATTGGCTCTTTTAAAATGAAGAACAACAGAGCACTGTGTCTACCAAAACCACAAACCCTATCACTAGTGATAGGGGTAGTAGTGGAATTAGAAAGTTATATGGAGGTGCAGGAAGAAAAGTTGGAGGTACAGAGAGAATCCGTGTGTATATATATACCGACTAGAGAGAGATTACCTTTCGATAAGCTTTTGAAGTGGCGGTATTGTCCTTTAGATGTTTTTTTGTGGTCCTATTTTTAAATGTATTAGCATAATTAAGTATTATAATATCTTCTCCCAAAAAAAATACCATACAGTTATTTTTATCTTCTTCTTTTCAGAAACTTGACGTATTAGTTAGCTTGGCTTCCGCAAAATTGAACAGGTCAGGACCAATCTCTTACTCAACATGAATATCTTTGGCTTGTCAGTAAGTCTTTAAGTCCATATACGTTAATGTATTTATTAGCTTCTATAACTTTCTATCTGTTTCAAATTTTTATTAATTCCTGACAACTTTTACACTCTTCTTATCTTCACTTCCTTCTACACATTTTTTTCAATATACATCCACCATTTTTCAGAAACATTGACAAGGGATTTAGGCTTCAAAAGAAAAATAAAAAATATATATGAAAGAATGCAGTGAGAAAGTACATAGAACGAAATTGGAGTATTGTTAGATACAATACTAGCTCGAAGCTTCTGTGAGGCTACACTGCATTCACTCGTGCATTAATCTTAAGATCTGTAAACTGAAGAGGAAATGAAATTTGGTGACACCGCAGTAAATATGAAGATGGAACCCAATTTTTTTGCTCCAGTAAGAATTTATTTCAACAATTATGATTTCGTATTATTGTGTTCAGACCTAGCTAATCATTAAATAGATAATGCAGGCAAAAATAAATATATTCATATTTGCTTCAATTTCAACACTTTATTATGTCTTTCATTTCATACCACTTGTCCAACTGTGAGCGTAATTGTTAGATCGAAAACTCTTGTTTCCTAAAACCATAATATTCAATTCAATATTTGGAAAATATCAAGTATTCTCACCTAAAATAAAAAATAATAATTCCAATGGTTATAAAAAATATTAATATGTAATTTCTAATATATCAATATATATATCAAAACGTTTGTTATAAAAGCATGCACGTGATGTGGATATAATTTTTTTATTAATAAAACGAATTAATAAATATAAACCAATACCTTATACAATTGCACTTAAATTTCTTCCACTCTTAAAACAACATCTATCAAACATACAAAAACACAAATATTAAAATAAATAAAATCTCTGAAAGAACGTCAATAAATCAACAACAAACCAACCTCATTATTAATTCTTTTATTATAACTAATATTTGTTATTTTATTTTCTAAAATAAATTGCTTACGTTAAGAGGGTGTATTTAGTAGAATGAAAAACAAAATTCAAGAATATAAATTATTATATTAATTTTGAAATTTTGGATTACAATATAATTAGGATCTCACTTCATAATGATGTTTTTATATAAATAGTTTTTGTATAAAAAAATAAAAGTTTATTTCTCGAAAACATTTTCAACTTATTACGTGAGAGTTTAACTTTCAAACTTTGGAAAGAAAGAATAAATGATTATGAAAAATCCATGATAACCTCATTAGCTCATTTAATTATATAAAATTTTAAAATATTTTTATTCAATATGATAAATTATTAAATTTAAAAATAATGCTAATAAATATTTTTAGTATATTTATTATAATTCAAAAATATTTGTTACAACATATATTGTTTTGGTTTTTCAAAATAATAAACAGTATTCATCTTATTTTAAATTATCTGAAAAATCATCAAAAAAGAATTTACTTTAGAGTATTATTGTTGCAACATTAAAAACACTTATCTAATGGCAACATGGTAATCTCTATCTTTTAAAAAATAAATTGGATGACTTTCTTTCGTATTTTCCTAAAACAACATTTTCATTAAAGTCCAAAAAGTTCTCTAAAAGTTATTTATATTTAATTTATCACTGCCGAAGGTTACTAAGAAGAAAGGAACACATTTGACATGCTAAGATAATCATAATTTTTTTCCATATTTAAAATAATAAATTTTGTTTTCGACAATGAAGTTTCTTGACTAGTAAATAAAATAGTTCGGAAATTTACAAAAATAATAAATAACCCAATTAAATAATTTATCTAAAAGGATATTTTGAGAAAAATACTTATATATTTAGAAAAATATTAAGGAATATTTATAAAATAAAATCTTAATATAACTTATGAGAAGTAAAAATATATTATTTTAATTATTTCTAAAAATCATTATTCTCAAAATTCTTGATTGACACTGAGTGTGTTTGGTATAAGGGTAATAAGTTAACTATTAATTTATTTCACTACTCCATGAGACCCACACAAATATTTTTAAAGGTTGTTTATCTTAAAAACTTTTAATTTATAAATTACAAGTTACATTAACCATCTTTTGGTTTGTAACTTATTTAACTTTTTCTATTATTATTCTTTTCATTTCAATATTTATTATCACATACTTTTTAATTTCATAAAAACAATTAGTTATTACACCATTTTTAATACTTATTAGATTTTTTTTTATAATTCAAATTAAAAAATATTTAACATTGCAAATTGAAGTGACCAATATTTCATGTGATATATAAAAATTATATATGACTGAAATTGTAAAAAAAAAATGTACAGGAATATAAATTGATAAATAAAAAACTATTTTAAAAAAAATTAATAATATTAAATTTGATTAATACTAATTAGATTAACTAATTTAGATATAAGGACTTATTCAAATCAAAAAGCATAAACAACTTTTAAAACATAAATTGAAACAACTTCTGAACCAATGTAATATTACAATGTCTATATATAAAGTTGTCTGCAAACAGCCCAACATCCCTTACTACTTCATATAATTGTTGAAGCATGCATGCAGAATCCTTTTAAATGAGGTTATATCGAAGTTTAAATGATATAAAATAGTTATGAGAAAATCTTCGTCAACAGTGGAACTTGAATGATTGAACATATAAACTTGCCAACTTCGCAAACCACACAGAGGAATTGAAAAGACCTCGCAAAGTAGAATATTTGATTATAAAAAAAATGGTAATTAAGGAGCTTAGTGTGACATAATTTTTAAAAGTAAAAAACATATCTAAGAGATTTGAATTTTATTTTACTAAATGTTATTCATATTGTTTTTAATCGCAAAAATTGAATAAATTAATATTGATCACTAGTTAACTTTTATAGAAAGCAAATATGTAGGCGAAAAACCATATCTTATTATTGTCATAACAACCACATCTTTTATATAATATCAGACAAAATAGTTAAAAATCCTTTTTTCTCTTTAAGGAAAAAAAAAAGAAAAAAAGATTATTATCGAAATATTGAATTAGTTATTTATTGATTTAAAAAATTGTGAAATGTGATTTTTTTTCCTTTTAAAAGGAAACCTAATAGGGATGTGTTTGAGAGAAAGTTGAAGATAAGATGAAAAATCTGTTTCTCGTGCTTCATATGTGAATCTTGTAATAAAAGTAATGTCAGTTTATATAAATATATGTAACACAGAAGCACGTTTGGTGTAGAAACCTTACATTCATGGGCTCTACCAAACAGTAGTAAATGAATGGAAAAAGCAATGTGAAAATATTGTGAGAGTGCAGTGTGATGAACCCCACCATAATAAATTCAACGTCTAATGTATATGTATATGTTGTGTGCTAAGTTTGTGGCATGCAAGGCAGCGACAGATCTTGATTAGTAGATACAAATTCTTTTGCTCTCCTATGGTCCACATATTGCGTGCTTCTTGGTGGATGCTATTATGAAATATCAGAACCATTACACAATATTCAGCTATCTTGTCTTCAGGGTTATAATATTTCTTATACGTAGCAGCCATATCTTATGTCCATTAGCATACCAAGTAAACAAAATCATTTAGTACTTCTCGTCTCGTCTGCTTCATTCATTCTATTTGCATCTCTTTTCAATCATCAATTTTATAAACTGCAAAACCTGCATTCTATCACCTCAAAAACATCACTAACAATTTGCAGCAACGTCCGCATCATTTTGGAAGCTCTTCATCAGTTCTCTATCATAGATTCAAAATCGGATTGACAAGTTTTGTTTAAATAAATTGTGAAGAGTTTAAATAAATTGGGAAGAAATTGGACGTTAGGTTGACAACTTCAGTGTATTTTATCTAAATTGAAGTTGACTTTCTCGTTATTGGACTTGAGTAGAAAGCTCTGTTTCTAACTTGTCTCTTCTAAATTCAATTTTGCGTCTTCTCGTTACACTAGAATGTGGCTCTGTTGGGACAAATGAGACTCTACCTGTTGATCACACTCCGACCGACAATCAAGTCAGTAAGAGCTACTAAAATAAGATAACTATTCAGTTTCAGTCTAGTATTCAGAAACAACGTCCCTTTACCCGAGGTCTCAAGCCCCTTTTATAGCTTACTCGTTTAACAACTTTCACTCATAAAAATATAATCTTCACTGAAAGCATAAAATAATAACAGAAAACCACCTGCTCACGGGTACCACTTATCTTCAGGTGCTAACAGATTTAAACAACTATTAATTAATATGTAACTAACATGTATTAATTAATATATAACTAACTTACATACTATCACAAGAGATAAAATATCTCTTTATCTTCGTAATAATATGATAACATATTTAAACAATAACAATTATATCTTTCAGAATAATAAAGCAACAGATTTAAACAATAACAATTATATCTTTCATCTTCCGGATAATATCACAACAGATAAAATATCTCTTTATCTTTTATCTTAATTACCTTTCTTGGTTCAACCCCTATCTGGACCGACCCCTACCTGGGTCGAACTCCCGACCCACCTCTAGAACCCAAACACCAAGTGGACCTCCCCCAAATACCTGGACCGAGGTCTTGAACATTCATGTCCAGTACATTTTTTAAAATTAAAAAATGTATATAATCATAATTTAAAATTACATTAAGTGAATAAAAATGTTGTGAAAATTTGTATTTTATAGTAAATAATATTAAAAAAAAATTAAAACTAAATTTTGTTTTGACAAAAACCAAATTGGATTAAAAATAGTTGTGTAATAATGTGAATAAGAATGTTGTGAAAATTTATATTTTATAGTAAATAATATTAAAAAAATTAAAACTAAATTTTCTTTTGACAAGAAACAAAGTTCCCTTAAATCAAGTTGGATTAAAAATAGTTGTGTAATAAATTAAAATATACAGTACTTTTTTTAAATGTTGTTAAAATTAAAAATAATTTTATTGTTTTAAAAAATTTGAAATTATATCGTGAAGTAAGTTGATACAATTATATATAAAAGATGTAGTGTTTAAATAATATTTATAAAACGTCAATTAAGTCCAATTTAGACGTGATTAGGAAATATAAATGTAGGAAAAGTTGTTATTTATGAGAAGTTGTGTCATTTCTTCGTTGTCTTCGTCATCATCCTTGTGATTGTTGTTCGGATGATACAATTTATATATAATTTTATTAAATAAAAATAAATAAATTTTGATATTATTTATAAAATAATTTTTTTACTATATATAGTTTTATTTAAAAAAATATTAATTATCATTCGTTTTGAAAAAAAAATTAAACTAAACTTGTCAACCGAATTGAGAATTTTAATTTAGATCAATATCTTGAAGTTGTCAATCCAATATCCAATTTCTTCACAATTTATTTAAATTGAAATTCTCAATCTGTTTGACAAATTTAATTTAAAAAAATAACAAATCAATGAATTTAATTGATGTTACATACACCATTTACAACTTTGAGTCAAAAATACCTATTTTTATAATTTTTTCTGCATTTATCCTTTACACATTTTGATAAGTTTTCCGCAATCGATATACAAAACATAATTCACACTGTTAATGTTAATCTCAGATATAGCTGGTTAGAATAGCTACAATTTTTTTGCATGATCTCCTAGAAATTTATATTGTTCTTTTTGAATAATTATTAAATATATCATGTAAGTTTCTTTTACTTTTGTTGGAACATTTGTGGTGGAGATATGAAAGGTAACCTATTTTTTTTTTCATAAGAATTGTAGTATCTTCAAATACTTTATTTAATTTTATTTATTCATTGTAAATAAATAAAAACAACAATAATAAATATTTCATTATTAAAATAATATCACATTTTGTTTTTTTTATCAGTAGATAATAAATGAAATTAAAAGGGAGTATTTTAAGGATACTCTTTACAAAAGATTCAGCAATTTCTATAAAACGTATCTCACATAGATTACGCGGGATCACCATATAACAAGAAGAAAGCATAATACTCTACAAGATACACACATAAAGGAGTTAACATAATAAGGTACTCCTACCATAACTTTAGTTTTCCTGCTACCAGCATCTTAATAAATACTTTATTTCACCATTTTACATATAAACTGAAAATAATTTACATTTCATTGAAAACTGAAAAAATTAATCATTTGGGCATTTTTTTTTAAATGTGGAATCATTTTGAAATTGAAGAAACATATGCAAACTAAGTTAAATTCCAACTAAATTTGTGGATTTGATTGTGAAAACTAAGTACAGAGTTGCACTTGAAATTTGAGGATTTGAATGGCAATGTAGTAACCAACAATTAGGCTATACCATGAAAGTCATCGCTATTATTAAGTGATAGTAGGCCATCACTTGTAAAACCTATTTTATTGTTAGTCAAATCCTCCTCCCAACCCTTTATTCTCTTCCTCTTCACTAGTCGACAGTAGTGGCATACTTGTAATGATGACAAAAAGCCATTGTCGTTGTGTTGACAAAGAGGCTACGATTTTCTCTATTGTAGGTTAAACCATGGTGGATTATGTCTTTCATGGTTTTTTTCTTTTTCTTTATTCCTGCTTTTGCAGTGGTGTGTGGTGGTGAAGGTTTTTGATCATGGTTGTTGGAGTCTTTTAACTCCTTTTTCTCTTTCTTCTATAATCACCACCATGATTCTGATTGGGGATGGAGTTAGGTTTTGATAATGCTGAGTGATTAAGTTTAGATGTTGCTAAGAATTTTTTATATAAACTTTCATTAGGTATCACTATGGAACTTAACATCTCAATTAGGTTGACACCTCAAGAAACAATAATCATCTATTATTATATGAAAAAGTAGTATTAAAAAAAAGAAAAAAGAAAACAAAAAAGGGGGACTAGACCAAAACCCATATATTAAAAAAAAATGATACAATGGTAGACTATACCTATTTATGAAGAATTCTAAGAACAAACTAGATGAAAATTTATTATACCAATGAAACGATTATCTATGAATAAATCCTAAATTAACCAACTTATTCGCACACACATTACCTTCACGAAAAACATGAGTAACCCTAAACCTATTTTTTCCACAATAATTAAGACAAGTATTCTATCGATTACGAAACATTAGTCCGAGCAATAAATGCAGCACAAACCGAGGTAGAATCACATTCAAGTCATACATTAGTAAGCCTCCATCTTTTGAGCTTTCTCCATAGCATGTATAACTCCATAAAACTCAGCAACCATAACCGTCTGAACTTCAAGAAACGCAGAGAAAACATCAATAAACTCCCCACAAAAAATACACCCACAAGTAGCAAGACCAGGATATCACCTAGTAGTCCCATTAGTGTTAATTTTAACCCAACCTGGTGAAAGGAACTCCCATCTAACAGGAAGAGGATGAAGAAATTTACGAGTACGAGTATTAATACTAAAAAACTTAATCACGATGAAATCCAACATATCATTCTTAATTGAAGCTTTAGACTAATTTCTCACTAGACAAGTTAAATCTTTAATTACCGAAATAGCCCTACAAGCATCAATATTATCCCGAAATCTAGCATAATTCTTCATACGTCATATCATCCAAATAGAAAAAGTGATCACAACAAGCTTAATCAATTGAACCAAAGAACTACCAACACTCTTAATAAAAGAAAGAAGATCATTCTTATTAGAGATATGAGAAGTAAGAAAAATCTTCCCAACCCAACTCCACATATAATTTTAATTGTTACTAATTTGTAAAATTATTATACAATGATAAATAAGCAAAGTGTACTTTCTTTTGGTAGTTAAAACTTTGATAGCTAATTAGATACCAATTTAGAAACCATTTAACAATAATAGAAACTAATTTAGAAACAAAAAAAATTTAGTCTCTAAAATGGTTTCTAATTTAATCACTATAGCAATTAATTATTTTTTGCCTCTAAAGTTAGTTTTTATTTCATATGATTTTCTTGTATTGTTTGACTGGTTAATAATATTAGCTTATATCAGATTAGTTTCTTTAATTCATTGAAAATTATTTCGTAAAAATGTTTTCTTACAATGTTATTTGATCAGGTGAAATAAATAGCTCTTTATTTAGATTACTTTGTAATGATTCTCGAATTTAAACTACTTTTAAAAGATTGTATTTTTTTTTTATAATTGGAAGAATACTTTTTTAATGTTTTCATAAAATAAATTCATCAATCTCATGTTAGTACAAATCAACCCTTCTCATATACATTTGTTTTTTCGATTGTAGAATGGATGATTTCTTCAAGAATATGAAAAGTAAAGCTTTTTGAAAAAAAAAATAATGTTGTGACAATCTTTATAAAATATAAATCATTTTACAATTTTATTATAATAACATAATAAAATAAACACTTGAATTAACAATAATATACAAATAATATGAGTAATTTTCGAATAGTTGTTACAAGGGTTGTTACTATATCTTTAATTAACTTTTTCTATACCAATCTATGAATTGATGGCCAAAATTCCTTTCTACATTGATTGTAAATTATATAGAACCCTCTTAAACACACACACACACACACATATATATATATATATATATATATATATATATATACATAAAGAAAAATAAATAAATACCCAACAACTGCTATAGTAGCTAGCAAGATTAGAGCTTCTTGGACTTGATAATGAAAATGCGATAAGGGTGGTTGACAACAAGAAGGTTTTGGTGATCACGACGACAAAATAATGCTGCACATTTTCATTTACATTCAGTTGTTCACTCATTATTTGACAAATATAGCTTTCTCTGTTTGTTGATTACACCTAAATTTCAATTATGGTACCTCAAGTGTTTGCACCTATGCAGCATGTATATTTATCTCACTTACATCAGAGTTAGAAAAATGGAGACACTTGGATGGGTTTAGCTGGCTGAAATATGTGGTTGCTTAAATCAAATTAAAACAAAAAGGTTATCTTCATTTCGTTTTCTCTGACCAAATTATTGTGTACTTACACAGTACAACTTTGAAAATGGTTGAAGCAAAACACTAAAGCTAAAATATATACAAATTTAATTTATCACTACTAAATTTGTAAACGGATCACATAATTAAATTTGTATATTTTCATTGAACATTTATAAAAAAAGAATTTTATTACTTATAGAAGTCTTAATTAAAACGAAATGTATTAAATAAACAATACCAATAATCTATCCCAGAAGCCTTGAATATATGTATGTATGTATAGTTTAATTTTTAATTGTATATTTATTCATTCGAACTAATTATGATTTTTTTTATATAAAAACTGAATATTAAAAATCATATTAAACAACATAAACATTTTCATGTGAAAATCAGCATGATTAAAAGCCCCCAAGGTTCCTCAATATTAAATGTGTAATTATTTTTTCTTAGTGTCACTTAATTGCAATGTTGATCTTTTTATATTTCCTATTGTTCTAAATATCTTAATTAAAAAGATTTCGGATTCCTATCAACCATTAACTTTTGAAGAACAAAGTCAAATCAGTAACAGATTATGTGCACGTGACATGTTGTGTCTGCAAAAGTTTTTAATATATTAAACAAAGTAGTGATAAAAGATGGGGGTAAATATAAAATAAGAATAGAAAAAAAGTGAGTAAAATAAATAAAAAGAAAAGGAGAAAATATATTAGGCCTCGTTACTCTGACTATCCCTTTCCCACGCAGGTGTCTAAAATTAAGATACGGAACCTCACTCACAAATACACGTACTGCATCATAACTACTTGCACAGTGATATGTAATGTTTATCCCTCTATATATAACATTGTTTTCTCACCCTTCTCTTGAACTTGCTTACTTTGTTTGTGGCCTTTTCTCTCCTTCTCTTGTTCTCTGCACCAAACCTTCCAAAACCGCTAACTCAAACGTTTCACTATTGGTCCACAACACCAATGGGCAGGTCACCATGCTGTGAAAAGGTGGGCTTGAAGAAAGGCCCTTGGACTCCCGAGGAGGACAAAAAGCTCATGGCTTACATAGAAGAGTTCGGCCACGGAAGCTGGCGTGCCTTGCCTTCCAAAGCTGGTACTTGCATCCACAACCTTTTTCTTTCTCTCTTCTTCTTTTCTTTATGGTCTCTGTGTTAATAGCTTCTTGCTTTTTACGTACTAAAATTTAGGCCTTCAAAGATGTGGGAAGAGCTGCAGACTCAGGTGGACTAACTACCTTCGACCCGACATTAAAAGGGGAAAGTTCAGCTTGCAGGAAGAGCAAACAATCATTCAACTCCATGCCCTTCTTGGGAACAGGTGACCAAACCAAATCACTCGTATAGAAGTGGCAGATGTGATAGACCCATAAACCAAAAATAACAAAGAAATAAGGACCCTTTCTATATCCACTTTATTAATTATATATGACCCCCCCATATCTAGGAAACTTAACTTGCATATTAGTATCCCCTCATATTTTGCTATGCAAACTGCTACAAAATCATGCCATTGCCATTTATAAACCAACAAACTTAGATTTTTACAGATGTTTTTCACACTTCTCTGATGAGAACCGAAAATTTCCATTGAATGCTAACAAAGGTTACTTTGGATAACAGTGCAAAAAATGTTGATTTGTAACTGTATCTAACTCACTGTACTGCTTTATATGTATGTATAGACTGTTATATAGTTAATGTTCATTGCTAATGGTTAATGGTTGTTTCTTTTGCTGAATATTTTTGGAGCATAGATGGTCAGCTATAGCGGCTCAACTTCCGAAGAGGACAGACAATGAGATAAAGAACTACTGGAACACACACCTGAAGAAAAGGTTAACCAGAATGGGGATAGACCCCACCACCCACAAGCCCAAAACCGATGCACTTGGTGGCTCCGGTGGTTGCCAATCCAAGGACGCAGCCAACCTGAGCCACATGGCGCAGTGGGAGAGTGCCCGTCTCGAAGCCGAAGCAAGGCTGGTGAGAGAGTCAAAGTTGCAAGTCCAGAACAACCTCGGATCCTGCTCCAACCCTCAACCGGCGAGGCTGGTCCTCAACAAAATCACTACGCAACAACCCTCTCTACCACCCTGTCTCGACATCCTCAAAGCATGGCAAAGCTCATGGTCCAAGCCACAACCACCAACAAAAGAAAGTAACCCCAAAATGATGCATAGCATGTACGCCATGATGCTATCCACCGAAGACACTCTTGAGTCTCCAACCTCTACGTTGTGCTTTCCAGGAACAACATCAACTATGCTTCCTGTCTCCAACAATAACAACATTGGAGTACTGTTCAATGAAAACAACAACAACGACATGTTTCCTCTCTCCAGCACAAACATGGAAAGTGGGTTCATGAAAGAGAACACAGTGTTACATTTGCAAGACGATGATATTATGGCGGCTGTGGAAGCATTTAGAGCCACTACTACAGTGTACGACAGCAATCATAATGTCGTTCCTCCCACACTCCCCAACGGTGGCGTCCTCGAAGGACTCAACGATGATGAAGGGTTGGTTTATGAGTCCAACGATAACTTGGGAGTGGAGGAAGAAAACATGGCAATGATGAACGGGGATGGAAGCCTCTGCAACGTGAACCTGGAAGAGAATAACAAGCATTACTGGAATAACATATTTAATTTGGTGAATGATCCTTTGTCTGGTTCCTCTGTCTTCTGATCATCTCATCGATACACGGTTGTGTGGTGTCGTATGTGAAACTAGTTAGTTAGAGTAGCCGTTAGCTATAGGACTTTATTAGGTTAAAATGCTACTAATAGTAATAATGTCTCACAAAATAATTATGTAACCATCATATTCTTGTCCAAAATAGTATATTAGGTGTTAACCGTTGAGTTTATCAGTGTTTACAAGTAACAACTCTTGATTCTCTTCAGCTTTAGCAGCATAATATTCTAGGATTTCAAAATCAAATATTTATTCAATGAATTAATGTACTATGTGCTCTTCCTTACCATGGCAATCATTAGCATTAGCATTAACATTAACATTAACATTAACAACATACTCATTACGATCAACCTTTAAAACTGTATCTGTATAAGGGAAAATTAGAGGTACGTAGCTAGGTGAAATTTATATGTGGAACTTATGAAGTTTGGTAGAATCTTTTAGTGACCTGCGTATTGCTCTTCCATTATCAGCATGTACGTCACTCTTCATTTATGAACTTGAATTAATGATGTTAGCTGGCGGAGCAAGCATCTATTTTGATTTAGAACAAGACCCCACCAATCTGCTGCTTCCTGTCACAAAATCAGATTATTGCTTTCAAACTATTTTTTTAAATTTCTATTATCACTATTTTATAAACCACACTTTTCATTTTGTAATATTAAAGATTAAACAAATAATACCTAAGACATAATACATGCTGCACATTATACCAAATGTCTCCACCTATTATTCAATACTACTTTAAATACACGCTCCATCTATTATTTAACTGTTTAAGGTTTTTCCAGAAAAAACTAAAAAAGAGTGTAAAATACTGGTATTTTATTTTTTATTTGTACATAAAAATATATAATTAAAGAACAAAAACTATAAATGATAAAAGAATAAATTAACATTGAATTATACTATTTGGATAGGTAGGTATAAGAGGATGTCTTTCCAACATTTTCTAATTCTAGACATGTGAGGTGTGAATTTATATGAAGGTTACTAAGCATCACGTGCATTTTACTTAATGAGTTTAGTAGCTAAGTTGGTCCACCACATAAAAATGTAGTAATGACGTCAAGATTCCTGATCTCATGGAGGAGTGTGAAGTTGGGTTTGGGATAGATGCTACAAATTGGGTCATTTCATAGCAGGCCCATTACATATTAAGTACATAGTTCATCATATTAAATCAATACGGTCCTGTCAACTTTAATATCTCCAACTTATTCAATGCAACTTCTTCTACTTGCTTCAAATTATTTATTTATTTATTTACTTCCCAACAAGAGCTCTTAGTATAACATTAAAAATACTATGAATTTTTTTACATATAATATAAATTATATTTGGTTTTATACCAATTCATAGAGTATTTCTGACTCATTTTTATTCACTACCAATATTTCATGCTTTTACTTTTTTAACTTTGTCGGACGCGCATGTAAATATAATAAATGATATTTGGTGCATATTATAAAGTGGAGGTAAATGTTTGAAGTACAATAATAAAAATATAGGTGTGTATAAAATAAGGAAGGGACAGAAGCAATAGTACTGACTAGCTACATAGTGAAAATGATCATACATGTGTTAGCAAAGTTTCACTCATCTTAATTAATATTGTTATGAGAATTAATCTCCAATTTATTCATTGCCATAACTTTATTAGATTAAATTGTTTCCTTGTCATTAATATATCTAATGTTTCACTCTGTCTATGAAGTAAACATCATAAATAATGTTTGGTATATATTATTGTGGATATAAATGTTTGAGGTACCATGATTAAAATATAAGGGTAAAAAATGTAGCACTAGGATAAAATCCCCTATACAGCGGTTTTGATACTAAGAATATGAAAGATGTCATGAATATATATCTCACGCAATTTTTTTAACATTTTTTATTCTATAGAATTTTATTACAAAGTATAGAAGTTGTAAGTTTTGTGTTTTATTTAATGTTTTTTTATTTTGTTGTTTTAAACCACACTTGCATTCTGTAATATTAAACCTTAATCTAATAAGGAAAAGATTTTGTTAACACGCAAAAAGTAAAATACATATATTTAATAAACTATTATAATAATATAATAATATTTTAAATTAAAATAATTAAAATATTAATTTATTTATTTATCAAATGCATGTTTATTACTATGGTTTCAAGATATCACCACTCAACAAATAATACCTAAGACATAATACATGCTGCACATTATACCAAATGTCTCCACCTATTATTCAATACTACTACAAAAACACGCTTCCATCTGTTTAAGGTTTTTCCAGAAAACTATAAAAGAGAGTAAAATACAGTTATTTTATTTTTGATTTGTACATAAAAATATATAATTAAATAATAAAATCTATAAATGATAAAAGAATAAACTAACATTGAATTATATTATTTTGATAGGTAGGTATAAGAGGATGTCTTTCTAACATTTTATTTTTTTTATGAGTAAAAAATAAAATGAATTAAAAAGGGAACACCTCAAGGATGTCCCAACCTGTATACAAGTAGCAAAATACCCCCACTCCCCATAAGCTTAGGTTTTCCAATACACCACAAGCATTACAAGAAAATGCGTGATTAGTGTGTATTGGACAGGAATGCTCGGGATCTCGATCCAGGTATTTGGGAGAGACCAGCTTGGTGTTTGGACCCAAAAGGTGGGTCGTGAGCTCGACCCAGTTGTTGGTCAGTCCAGTATCTAAGATAAAAGATAAATAAATATTTTATCTGTTATCATATTATTTTGAAGATGAAAGATATTTGTTATTGTTTAAATCTGTTATCATATTACTATGAAGATGAAAGTTATAATTATTATTATTGTTTAAATCTGTTATCATATTATTTTGAAGATAAAGAGATATTTTATCTCGTGATAATATGCTAGTTAGTTATATATTTATTAATACATGTTAGTTACATATTAATTAATAGTTGTTGAGAATAAAAGAGGAGCACCCGAGAATAATGGTGCACATGTTAAACAAAATGTTTTCTGTTAGCACCTGAAGATAAGTGGTGCCCGTTAGTAGGTGTTTTTTTGTTATTATCTTATACTTTCAGTAGAGATTATATTATCGTGAGTGAAAGTTTTTAGGGGGATAACGATAAAATGGGTTTGAGACCCCTGGTAAAGAGAGATTGTTTCTGAGTACTAAAGACTGAAACTAATTATTATTTAGTATGCTCTCACTAACTTGATTGTTGGAGTGTGATCAACAAGTAGAGCCCTCTCAGTCTCAACAAAGCGTTGTTCCAGTGCTCCAAGAGGAGATAGACTAGAAGCGGAGGTTGCCCATCCAGTCCACCTAAGGTCAACCGGCAAGAACATTTGACACCTAACGTGAGGCACGTTAAAACCTAATCCCATCGACATTCGTCACCAGTACAAAAAGGTATAATAACGACGGTTAAAAAGGACATATAAAGACGATTCTCGAACCGTCTTTATTACAAATGTCGTTATCAATAAGCCAATTATAACGACGATTGGAGAACCGTCATTATAAATAAGTTATAATGACGATTCTTCTACTGTCGTTGCTATACTTTAAATAATTTTTTTTTATAAAAAATATTTTTAGAGACAGTTCCCAGAGAAACTGTCGTTGTAAGTGTGTCTCCTTTTAAAAAAATATTTTTAAAGACGGTTCTGAGGTGGAACCGTCGTTATATGTATTTTTTTTTAAAAATGTTTTATTTTTTATATATACATCCTACATAAAATATCCAATTTTCAGAAAATAAAAAACATTTAAAATCATAATTTAAATATGAAAAATACATATACAACAAATTATAAATTCAACAAAAAGTTTTGCTAATATATGAAAAAGTTTTATCTCATTCTAATAATTTATCTATCCTAAGGTATTATATATATTTACAAAATACTTTGACCATGTTGTCTTCATGTACTCCAATGCTTACGAAGCTAGCGGCTGTTGGTCATTAAAAAACTGTGACATTTGAATTTTTTTTGAATTAGTGTACGAATTATAAAACCCGAATTTTAAAGTGTTTTTTTTTGTATTAAGGTATTTACCTGATCCCAATCTCTATCAATTGTAGCTCGCATAATAGTCGACATCCACTACATAACATAATAACCGCAATCATAACTTTCAGATTGTCTATTGGACTGCATGTGAAAATAAATGTATTAAATGAATGCATGAGACATAGTAAATTGAGTGAACATATATACTTTAAATACCGTAAGGTATATCCAAGTAAGTTTTTAAGCGTTTGCACTTCCCCTCTCACTCAACTTGTTATATCCAGTGTAAACATTGAAATAAGAAGATTTCATGTTAGAATACATAACATTATTTAATATATAAGTAATAATAAATGTTAAATGAAATTATTGATAATATATTGTTTCCCCTCATGGAAGCATAATCCACAAATATACCAAAATTTAAATAAGTCAGTACTAATATATTTAATAAATCAAAAGTATAAAGATTTTAATATTTGAACTTACATCATCCATAATTGCAAAATTGTTATGTTAATCTCTTGAATTCCATATGCAAGGTCCAACAAGTTAGACATGTGAAAGTACAAGGGTACATCACTATGTCTTCCAAAAATAGTGGCATCCCATGGAACCTCTATGACGGTTGTATCTAAAGTTGTAGCAACTTCCACCAATGCCGTCATAAGATCATCAGTGGAGAATTTTTCTTCTTTCGGAGAGGCAGTTTTGTCTTAGGTTCCTGCTACTCATCAACAAACAAATAATTAAATTACTTAGAATGTAATATATCTGATATATAATCCTATTAGTGCAAAGATATACCGTAGAGTCTATAGGTTTGACGAGATGTCTAGGCCAAGCAACGAAAGTATGTTATGCCTCTGCTACAATTGTCACCTCTAATATCGGCATAGGAACTGCAACATCATCATAAATGACCTTCTCCACTGTGACCTTTATGAAATTAGAAGGAAGAGGCACATTGTGTAACATTGTGACCCCTTCATAACACTTACCCAGGGCAACGAATCGGGTCAAAGAATTATAATCAACATATAACTCGCATTGGCTAGTTGAGCCAAAGTCATCCCCCGATAGATCAACCCCCGAACAACTCCCTTTAGTGCCAACTTTCTTAATAGGAGGCGGAGGTGGTTCATCTTGTACCATAGTAGGTGGTTGTTGCGAGAGTCCTAAACCCTCCCACTGCTTTTCAAACTCCCTATCCATCTGCTTATTAAATTCCTCCATTAAACTTTCTCTAATCTTTTGAGTTACCTCAGCCTTTATCTATTTACGTAACTGTAAATGAAAGATATGGGTGAGACATACCATGTGATAGGAATAGAAATATTTCATGATACATCACAAGGACTATTGGGCTTGTCTCAGAAAGCATATACTAATAAAATTTTAGAGAGATTCAAAGTGGATAAATATTTAGCATCTATTGTTCCAATACAAAAAGGAGACAAATTTAGTCTCATGCAATGTCCAAAGAATGATTTGGAATGGAAACAAATGAAGAATAAAAATTCTCTACAAACATTACATGTAACTATAACCATTCCACCCAAACTCCTAAAATTCAATGAACATAAGTTTGCTTCACAACTCACATATATAAATCAAGTGAACTAACTATGTTATTTGTAGGAGTTCTAAATTTGAGGTTGAATTCTTTCCAACTAGGGGGGCATGTTACAACCCAAATCGACAAGCAGATGACTAAGGACACCATGAACACTTCACAATTAGGTCATTCATCTCAGCATACAAGACAATGCCCCACCAAACATCAGAAGGACCTCCATAGAAGAATAACTGGACATAGGCTAGAGCATCAGATGTTCTTTCTTATAGTCTTTTTACAAGACAAGTTTATGTAAATAATTTTGACTCTTTTTAGGGGTCCAAATAGAAGAATAAGCTAGAATAGGGTATGCTTAGTAATTTGGGCTTGTGCCAAACCCACCTACCCCTCTGATTCTTGCTCCCCAAGTCACTCTCTCCTATATAAAGGGTGTCTTGCCTCATGTATTTTTACACATTGAATTTTGAATAGAAAAGAAACTTTGTTAGAGTGTTTATTGAACTGAGTCTTCTAGAATTTGGGTCTTATCTTGAGTGCACTACACTTCAGGTGGTGTCTCTTCACCACTCATCTTGGAGTCTCCCCCCCCCAAGTGGCGTGACCACACCTTCATCATCCTAAGCTTCTTTTTCCTTTCATCTTTTTATTTTCCATTCCTTTATGTTCTTGTGTTCATCTTTTTCTATTCAGTTTCTATCTTCTTTCTTTCCCTTATATGCTCTTTAATTCCTCACCTTTTCATCATCAACACCATATAATTGTGTTTTCGCTTTGTCCTCTAGAAGTGAGCCTTCACACTTACTTAACTACATGGTTAAGTTTGTGTCTAGTGAGAATCTTCTTTGGGTTTCTCACCATATTCTGCTTAAAATAAAAACCATAAGCAAAGTAAAACCCATAAAAATGTTCAATCCTAAAATCAATTCACATCACTTATGCATTTGTTGTTGGGAGTGTTATGTATGCTCAAACATGTACAAGACTAAATATTAGCTTTGCAATTGGTATGCTTGGTAGATACCAGAGTGATCCAAGATTGGGTCATTGAAAAACTGCAAAGAAAGTTTTAAGATACTTACAAGGGACAAAGAATCACATGCTTACATATAAGAAATTTAATAATCTTGAGGTGATTGGATATACATATTCAATTTTTACTGGTTGTATGGATACAAGAAAGTCCACATTTGGTTATTTGTATCTTTTACCCGGATGAGCGATTTCATGGAAAAGTGCGAAGCAGTCAGTCATTGCTACATCCACCATGAAGGCTGAATTTGTGGCATGCTTTCAAGCCACAATTCAAGCTAATTAGTTGTGGAAATTTATTTTAGGACTTGGAATTTTTGACAGTATTGCCAAGCCGCTGAGAATTTATTATGATAATTCCGTAACTGACTTCTTTTCTAAAAACAACAAGTATTCGAAAGGTGCTTAACATATGAAATTGAAATACTTTACCGTTAAATAGGAAGTTCAGAAAGATAGAGTGTCAATAGAACATATTAGCACTAATCTTATGATTGCTGACCCTTTAACAAAAGGGTTACTGTCCAAAAACATTATTGATCATGTTGAGAATATGAGCATTATGTCTACTAGTGAATGATGAATGTTTTTATTAATGCTTATTCTGAATCTATGTTTTCTATTTTATGAATATGCATGCAAATTATGGTGTGCAAAAAAAATTATGTTATTGTTGATGAAAATGACATTATGTTTGAACCCATTATGGACTTATCATTATAAAGTCATATTAAGGAGAAAAAATGATGTAGTAGTACATGGAAGGAAATGTGTTGATTAAATGACATGTAACCGCCATGACTCTTATTAATTATTAATTATGTATCCTTGATTTTGATTGATGATAGAATCAATTTACGTAAGGCCTTTTAGTGCGCATTATGATTGATGTAATTATTAAATCATGAAAGTATTATAACTCATATGAGTCAAGTGGGAGAATGTTAGAAAATTATGTAAACTAATTTTATAATGTGACTCATATGAAATAGATTTTGGGCTTTGGGCCGGAATATGATTTAATAAAATAAAAGGCCTATTGGTTAATGTGAGAAGTTATACATACACACACACACACACATATATATATATATATATATTATGATACCTAATGAAAAGCTAATATGATGGAGATTGGGAAAGAAGAGAAATAGGTTTGTCTGCAAAGGAAATTGTTCATGACTAACTATCAAGATAGAACGTGAGTAAGAAAGGAATTGCAAGAGATAGATTGAAAAAAGAGATTAAAGAAACTGCTCACATAAGGACTCTCAGAAATCAAGGAAAATGCCTATTTCTATTATAATGGATGCATGGAATGTGAGAATTATAGTTTGTATGATCCTTATGATGATGTGCATTATTGTTCATTACGGTATGCTTTGATTTTACATGCCATACATTTGTGTCGGCTAAGCGTGGACGTCATTCCCATCGGCGAACCCGTGCAGAACTAATGCAAAATCGATTTTCGTGGGCAATGTTCGACGCACAAAGGGGAATAAGAAAAAATAATAATATTGTGTCGGCCTAGACCGATGCATAACTTAAGTTGTGCGTCGTCCTGACCAACAATGAGTTCAGAAAAACGTAATATGATGTGTCGGCTAGGCCGACGCATAATTATAATTAAATATTTCATTTTTGTAAAAATTATTTATTTTAAATTTATTTAATTTATAATATTGTAATGTTGAAGTAATTAATTAATGTAAAATTTAATGGATGTATTTAAAAATAAAGAGTCAATTTTATCATAAAATCTAAAAGTAAACTTAAGAAAAGAAAAAGTGAGATAAAACTTTTGATTGGTAACTTAAATAAATTTGAATCTCATACCTTTGTAATGGATGAAGGAACTGATGATTTTCCTTTGATATTCATTGTGATATGAAAGATGTCACTTCTCATAAATGAAAGATAAGATCATCTTAAAGATTTATCGACAAAGTATATAGTACAAACATTAAGACCGAGTGTGATTGAGTAACTTATTATTAATTGTTAGATTACTACAATACCCAAAGTGTTCCAAACTCACCAATTGTTCTATAAATGAAAATTGAATATATAACAAAATTATACTTACTTTGATGGAATTGTTTGATCGGAAAGGGAACCCTTTTTTCAATATCACACCTCAAGAGTTATTTTTTGGTTTCTTTCAGATATTAATAACTTAACTGTTTTTAGATAGTAGTGGATAAAAACAACACTTGTACGGATAAATGGTTTTCCAAACCAACGTTTAATTGAATTATTATTTATTCTTTTTGTATAAATTAAATTAATCTTTTGTTGTATAAATTAAATTATTTTTTTGTTGTATAAATTAAATTATTATTTTTTGTATAAATTAAATTATTTTTTTAAGTTTTATTTAAGTTTATTAAGATTTAATTAAATGTTTAAAATATTACAAATGGTGAATTAAATATCTATTAAATTTAGTGATTTATGTATTTTTGAAAAAAATTATAAAAATATAAATTTATATGTAATATTTATTAATTATATCTTGAGTTAAATGAATTTTTTTATATATGGAGGGGTTGGCGTCGCAAAATCTGCTTCCATTTATGCGTCGGACGTGGCTGACGCATACATTGTGCTATATAAAGAGCACATTTCAGTGTCCCGCCTTTGTTTCCTCTTTGTGCAAATTGAGAATCCTAATTTTTTTTCCTCACTCTTCACATTTCATTGCCCTTGCCTTGCCGTCACTACTCTAACATTCTTCACCATCTCGCCATCACTGCTCCGACATTTTTTACTGTCGGTGTGTTTTTTCTTCTTCGGTTGTCTTCTTTTCTCTTATTTTGTTCTTCTTCTCCATTTCAGCTCTCACTTCACCACGACCCTCACTATCTTTGCTACTGCCTTCCAGTGCCCTCCGCTACCCAGTCCCGCCTCCATCACTGCTTGTTGTCTTTTTCTCCCTTTATCTTCTCTTCTTTGTATGTTATAATTTTTCTTAACTTCTTTTGTTGTTCTTCATTTCAGATCCAAGATTCCTTCATTGGTGTTGTTCCACCACTCCTGCTCCACTTCCCGCCCCACCATGTTCAACTCCCAATGCCTTCACCTTGCTGCTCCAACTTCATTCTTTCGAGGTAAACTCTTAAAATTTTTGAATGACTTTGTTTATCTATTTGGACGATTTTTCTATTGTGAATGTGGGAGAATTGTTATTTAAAATTGTGAATTTGATTGAGGATATGTTATTTTGACTGTTTCAAGTAAAAATGACTAGAACAAAAAATAGAATATTTTTTTTAAACCATTAATGCGTCGAGCAAGTCCACGCAAATAATTTTTTATTTTTTTTCGTTTTCATTTATGCTTCGGCCAAGTCCACACAATTTTTTTTTTAAGTTTTGCGTCGACCTGATTACATATTTATTTATTTTTGTTTCTTCGTGGACCAAATTGACACATACATGTTTTCTCAAATAGATTTGCATCGGTTTAGCTCACACATAAAATAATGATATTACTTTACTTTTATTTCGGGTGGCCAACGACCCACACAAAATATATCTCTCATGCTAGTCGACAAAAAATGAGTTTGTTTCCGTAACATTTTTATCCGATGCTTAGCCAACTCAAATTCAACGTTTATTCGTTAATTTGGATTGTTTTACATCCGTTTTTGACCGACGAGATGCAGTGTGTTTTTGACCGACGAGATGCAGTGTGTTTCTTATAGTGACACCAATTATAACAACCAAAAACTGCATAAATATGAATGTTGCCATGCATGATAGCACCAACATACCAGAATCAAAACATTTCCTTGCTAGCTTTCCACCTAATACTTCTAACTAAAAGCAGCAGCCCCCCTTAGGATTGCTGCATCTGCGACGACGAACAACATATTAAAGCTGCTATAAGCAAACAAAACTGCATAAGTATCAATGTGAATGTGGCCATGGCAGCACCAACATACCAGAATCAAAACATTACCTTCCTAGCTTCCCACCTAATAGTTCTAACCAAAAGCAACAGCCCCCCTTACCATTGCTGCATCTACATATTAAAGCTACTATAAACAGACCGAATTGGTACAAATTCTGAGGTGTGAATTTATATGATGGGAACTAATCATCACCTGCATTTTACTTAATGAGTTGAGTAGCTAAGTTGGTTCACCACATAAAAATGTAGTAATGACGTCAAGATTCCTGATCTCATGGAGGAGTGTGAAGTTGGGTTTGGGATAGATGCTACAAATTGGGTCATTTCATAGCAGGCCCATTACATATTAAGTCATAGTTCATCATATTAAATCAATATGGTCCTGTCAACTTTAATATCTCCAACTTATTCAATGCAACTTCTTCTACTTGCTTCAATTTATTTATTTATTTATTTACTTCCCTACAAGAGCTGTTAGTATAACATTAAAAAAAGTATGAAAATTTTATATGATTTCATTACATATAATATAAAGTATATTTGGTTATATAAACCAATTCATAGAGTATTTCTGACTCACTTTTATTCACTACCAGTATTTCATGCTTTTACTTTTTTAACTTTGTCGGACGCGTATGTAAAAATAATAAATTATATTTGGTGCATATTATAAAGTGGAGGTAAATGTTTGAAGTACAATAATAAAAATATAGGTGTGTATAAAATAATGAAGGGACAGATGCAATAATACTTACTAGCTACATAGTGAAAATGATCATACATGTGTTAGCAAAGTTTCACTCATCTTAATTAATATTGTTATGAATTAATCTCCAATTTATTCACTGCCATTACTTTATTTGATTAAATTGTTTCTTATCATTAATATATCTAATGTTTCACTCTGTCCATGAAGTAAACATCATAAATAATGTTTGGTATATATTATTGTGGATATAAATGTTTGAGGTACCATGATTAAAATATAAGGGTAAAAAATATAGCACTAGGGTAAAATCCCCTATACGGCGGTTTTGACCCTAAGAATATGAAAGATGTCATGAATATATTTTTCACGCCATTTTTTTTAACATTTTATTCTAAAGAATTTTATAACAAAGTATAAAAGTTGTAAGTTTTGTGTTTTATTTAATGTTTTTTATTTTGTTGTTTACAGAATAACATTTTCTTCCTCTTAAAATAGGAATGTTATGGTTTCTTGTCTTTTTCTTTCAAAAAAAAATTGGTCTTTGTGGTAATTCTTCTATTATATTTATTAGCAGCAGGGTACATAGCTTTCTTACTGGTCTGTCATGTATTGCTTCATAGTTTAACAAAGGTGTATATGCTTAATGTATCCTTCATTTTTGCGAAAAGGTAGTTTACTACTGTTGGTTTTAGGGTTTAGGGATATATATATATATATATATATATATATATATATATATATAACCAGTTAGGCTTTTAGGAGATAATGATTCAGTTAGGAAGCTTACATTAACTTCCTATATCTCGTTTGTAAAAGGATTGGAATATCTTCAAGTACTTCTTTCTTAATTTAACTAATTTTTTTTGATAAAAAATACTGTGTAAAATTAATAAAAATTGTCAAATTGGTAAATATTGATGTCATCAAAAGAATTATATTAACAGATGACACCATCATATATAATAAAATTCATAATTATACTAGAATTATATTATGAATAGTATTGACACAAAATGTTATAAACAAGGACAAAGTTAATTACAAGACTTTTTACTAGAGTGTTTGTTTGATAATACACTGTATTATAGTCTTTCCATACGTTTATATTTGTTGTATTTTCGTAAGAGTTAGAAGAAGTTATTTGTAGTTATTTTTTGGTCTATTTGTCCTGCTCATAGTAGATTTATTCTTGTCTTGATATGTAGGTTTGGCTTGCAGATTTTTTTTAGGAGTCTCTCTTTTGTATGAAGGTTTTTTAGAGTCTCTTTTTGTATGAATGTTGAAGTAATGAATGTTTCTTTTTAATAATTTAATTAACTATTTACTGATAAATAAAATTTATAAAATAGTTGTTGTACGTTACTTTATACTTTTAGTATTTTTGTAAATATGATATTTTTAGTCGTACAAATATTTTTTTTGTTTTAATCCTTACTGTTTTAGTTCTTATAAATATGTTATTCTTTTTTCTAGTTCATACAAATATGTCACTTTTTAATTTTAATCTACATTGACGCAATTTGAGGATATATCACATGATTAATTTCATAATTTTAATGATGTAACTTGTAATATATCATCATAGTTAACGGACAAAAAAAAAAGAGTGGTAAAATTGAAAACAAAAAATAAGGACCAACTAATACCAAAAAACATCTATTTTATAGTGATAAACAATTTGTTTAATAAATAAAAAATAGTGTATTAAAATAAAATATCTTAGATAGTGTATTTTTAACCACTTGCTTTTTGTTGACCTATTTGCTTATACTCTTTTTTTTCATGAAAAACCATTTTTAATACATATTTTACGTATTATAAGTTATAATTTAGAGTTAGGTATAATTGTTTCTATTTAGGAGGATAACAACTTCAATCACATGATTTAATATTTCTTTTAACAATCTCTGTCATTAATTGTGACATCGATTTTGATACAAATTGTTCAATTATTTAGTTACATTAGAATTTTTTTTTATAGTGGAAAACCAATTTTTTTCTATTCGAGAGCAACATCTTAAACATAACGATCCAGTTATGATGTGACTCATCCGACTTCCAACCTCCGTCACACTAATATAGTTACTTTTATCAAATATTACACTATTAATAAAATTTATATAAAAAAACATTGTTGGTCCAAACTCTTAAATTATAATTTTACATCATTATGATTATTCATGCTAAAATTGAACACTAGTTTGAAAAATATATATTATGTCTCTGGTTCTTATATAAGGTATCAAATTATTTTGAATTAACCTAAATATTTGTAAATATGATATCTGTGAAAGGAATTTTTAATCCAATAATGAGTTTTTTTAATTATACAATTAAAAGATATTAAATGATTTAACATTTAGTAAAAATTACATTAATATAATTTGATTCGTTTCTCTTTATTTATTTGTTTTTATATAAAAGAAAGATTGTTAGAGTAATTTTTCTTCCTGAAAATATAAATAAATGAAATATTTTAACGTA
This sequence comes from Phaseolus vulgaris, assembly GCF_000499845.2. Lineage (NCBI taxonomy): Eukaryota > Viridiplantae > Streptophyta > Magnoliopsida > Fabales > Fabaceae > Phaseolus > Phaseolus vulgaris. The sequence goes on from NC_023758.2 coordinate 32,615,360, forward strand.
CTTTTTATATTTTTTAGAATTATTATTAATAATGTCATTATATTTTGAAAATATTTTATTTGAATAAAACAATTCAAATTTATTGAATTTTTTTAAAATAAAATATTTTAGTTACTATTAAATACAAAAATATATTTTAATATTAAATAATATTTAATAATTCAAAAGTATCAGTAAATAATTATTTTTAGTTCAGGCAATGTTTTTGTTATCTTCTCTCTAACTTTCTGAAAGTATCTTTTATCCATTTCTTGAATATCTCTCCTACTACTAGTAGGTGACTTTGAATAGATCAATTATATTTAATCAAATTTTGTTTTAGGGTTGTATGATTTAGGATATTGAAGATATTGAGGGTTTTTCAATTCTTTTATAGGCTATTGCTACCTGAAATGTAACAATTGTCAAATAGCGGGGGAGGGAGTTGCATCTTATTTCATCATTGTTTGATTTTGGATGGAGTCAACTAAACTTATATGTGGAATGGATATTCGTTGGTTGATTTCAATTTGAAGAAAATCATTAAATAATTATCATCAAATAACAATCAACTGTAGAGACAAAAAATAATTAGTTATTATATTGATTAATAGTTATATATTTTTACGGGGTTTCATACTTTTACGGTTAACTCAGCCTATTTTCAGGTTAGGAATGATAGAGTTGGGGAGGTTTCTCCAATTTACAGTAAGTTGCGGAGGTGCAAAGTTTTGCCTTCCGCTTTGGTCACTGCTTGGAGGGTGATGGAGAATAAGATTGCTACTAGGGTAAATTTGGAAAGGCGAGGGGTGGTGGTAGATAATCTGGTGTGTGGTTTGTGTGGGAAGGTGGAAGAGTCGTCCTGTCATCTGTTTTCCGTCTGTGAGTTTACCTGGCGGGTGTGGTGTCTTTGTTTTGAGTGGCTTGGAGTGTCGTTTGTTATTCACAAGGACCCTTTGGTAAACTTCCAACAATTCAGGTTGTGTTCGGCTTCTGATGTGGTTAATGACGTTTGGGGGGCGATTTGGGTTGGTGTTGTGAATGGAATTTGGAGACATAGGAACTCGGTGACCTTCGACAGAGGCGTGGTAGATGCGCTCGAGGTATTTGCACTGGTACAAGTAAATGTTTGGTCTTAGATTTTTGCAAAGTCCTGTTGTAATTCCTTTACGTACCCCAACTGGATTTTGAACCCAGTGGATTGTATGAGGCTGGTTGTTTAACGCTTTCTTCAGTTGCTTTGGTTGTTCCTTATTTAAGTTGGAAGGTGTTCCTTGGTTAGAGGTTGGTAAGGCGCTAGCTATTTATGTATAAGGGTTGGACCACCCCTGAAGTGGTTCCCATTTATTTATTTTTTATTGCTGATAAAAAAAAATATTGACTAAATTAAATATTGTTTTAAAAATTAAAAAATTATTGGTATTTAAAGTGATTTTTATTATTAATAAAAATTTATAAAATTATTTTTAAATTGGTATCTAAATTAGCTATCAAGGTTTTAATTACTAATTAGATTTTAAACTAGTCTCTAAAAGAATAATAGAGACTAATATTACAAAGTGGACTTTAAGTCTAACTCAACTCCATAAAACCGGCTCATAGGGTTGAGGTTTGCACCCACTTATATACAATGACAATGAAAGGCTCTAATCTCTAGTCGATGTGGGATCTCCAACACACCCCCATCACGTCGAGACTGCCAACTCGTGCGTGGGACTATATATTATGGGTGGTCCGATAGAGGCACGATAGGCCCAACACAAATACTCGCTAGGATAGGCTCGAAATGGCTCTGATACCATATTACGAAGTGGACTTTAAGCCTAACTCAACCCCATAAAACCGGCTCATAGGGTTGAGATTTACATCCACTTATATACAATGAAAGGCTCTAATCTCTAGTCGATGTGGGATCTCCAACAACTAATTTAGAATATAAAGTAGTAAATAACTAAAACTTTGGTAGCTAATAGTTTGATATCAATTTAGAAACTATTTTATAATTTTTATTAATAATATAAACTACTTTAGATACCAATAATTTCTTTTAATTTATAAAATGATCTCTAATTTAATCAAACAACAACTAATTATTTTGGTTTCTAAAATTAATTTTTATTTAATAATTTTCTTGTAGTGTTATATTTGTTTGATTGTATTTATTTTGGGATGAAAATAAGATTTGATAAATCATATTTTGAATTAGTAATGAACCTATGTGTTTTTTTTATAAAAATGTTTTCATGTTAGGCATCACCATGCAACTTGACATCTTACATAGGCTGACACCTCAAGTAACAACAATCATCTGCCATCACATGAAAAAAATATTATTAAAAAAAATTACAAAAATATGGGGGGACTAACCCAAAACCCATATGTTAACAAAAACGATATATAGGTAGATTATACCTATTCATAAAGAATTCTAAGAACAGACTAGACGGAAGCCTATTATACCAATGATGATTCTCTATGAATAAATCCTAAATTAGCCAACTTATCAGCACACACATTCCTTTCACGAAAAATATAAGTAACCCTAAACCTGATTTTCCCACAATAATTAATACAAGTATTTCATCGATTCCGAAGCATCCAAGGAACATTTGTCCTAGCAGTAAACACAGCAGAGACCAAAGCAGAATCACATTCCAACAAGACATTAGTAAGCCACATCTTTTGAGCTTCCTCCATAGCATGTATAACCCCATAAAACTCAACAACTAGAGCAATCTGAACTTCAAGGAACGCAGAGAAAGCTCCAATAATATCTCCTATGCTCCCACGAAAAATACCTCCACAAGTAACAAGACCAAAATATCCCCTAACAGTCCCATCAGTGTTAATTTTAACCCAGCTCGGTGAAGGAAACTCCCATCTCACAGGAAGAGAACGAAAAAATTTACCAGTACGAGTATTAATACCAAAAAACTTGATCACGTTGAAATCCAACATATCCTTTTTCATATATGTGTTTGAGAAAAAATGAAATAACCTTATAATTTTGACTAAGTTCTTAATCCAACAAATCATAAAACATGGAGAAGTTGTGTTTTACAGACACAATATAAAAAGAGCATAACATGCAATGTGTAAATGTTTTGTTTGACATATGATAAAGCACCATGTAGATTTCCACTTCGCCTAGTAAGTGTTATTAATGATCAGATGCTAAGTGCAAACAATTTTAAGCTAAGGTTACAAAAAGAATATTCTCGAGGTTTAACCCTATGTTGCAAGGAATGTATTCACCATCTGCCACCAAGATGATCTGCGCCAAAATAAAGTCTACATCAAAGATCAATATGATATTGTTAGAATATACGGCCTTAAACAAAAGGGGGTGAATTGTTTAAGAAAGATTTTCCCAAACTTTAAATGTATAATGAAATTCAATGCATAATTACTGAGAAAGGAATCAAGGAAACAAAGAAACAAAATTGTTTTAAGTTGATATCAGAAAAAATAATCGATTGTTTCTTCGATTCAATCAGTTGTTTTTATCAACAAAATTAAAAACAACTTAAAAACATAACTTAAAGAGTTAAGGGCAAGAGATAAGCACACAAGCAGTTTATACTGGTTTACTCTTACACCGAGAGCTACATCCAGTCCCCAGAAACTACTCGGTATTCCACTATGCAATCAAAACCAGATTACAAACACCACACACCAAAGTAGTGCCCTTGAATCCCACAAGAAACACACTACCTTTGGCAAACCACACCAAGAGTGTTGATCTTGAACACCTTAAGAACACACAACACCCCTTGGCAACACAAATACAGAAATACAATAATCAAGGAAGAAGGGAATAGAATACACCTGGGTATTACAAAGCTTAAACTTCAAGAATACAACCCAATCATATTCCACACACTTAAGAATGATCTAAAGCTCTTTCAAATCTTGGAAAAACTGTTTCGATAAACTCTTTTTCTTACTCCAAGATTAGGAGCGTAAAACCACCTTTATATAGACCAACCAAGTGGTCAAAAGCATTTAATAAAGGAGCCAAGGTAGTTAGGATCATTTAAAATAGATTAAAACCACTTAACAGAATTCTGTTGAGGGTTTTAGAAAAACAATCGGTTGATTTGTCAAAACAATCGGTTGAATTGACTTAACAGCAAAGTCAAGCTTTTCAAAAACTACTAAGGTAAAACAACCTGTTGTTTCGAAATTTCAACCTGTTGTTTCGAAATTTCAACCTGTTGAAATTTCAACAACTTTTTATAAAACCCTTTTTTTCAAAAGGTTAAAGATTCAAATGAACTTGGATCATCTTAAGGAGTGAATTAACAAGTTTCAAACAACCAGACAACACACACACACAACAACAAGGTCTTCAAGCTTTCCACTTGAATTTGGAGACATCAAAGCATCTTGTGCAACAGATACAAGCTAAAGTTGCATTGTCCGCCAACCATCTGACATAAGCATATGTCAATTTTGTTCAAACTATTTACCCAGTAAGGTGTGAACTTTTATCATAGTTTGGTGCAAAAAGTTATGCTACCTAGGAAGATAAGTATTACCAGTTATCAAAGAGAAATTAACACCTCCTGAAGCTTATTCAATGCTTCTCGATGAAAAAGATTCTTATGGCTACATGGGAAGACACAAACTCAAATTGTAGAGCTGATGAACCAACTTATGTCATACGACAATCACATATGAAGAGGTACAAAGTAAACATTTGTCTATGTTTTTTCAACTTTTGATTATTCATTTAATGATGAAGATAAGGATGATCTCTTTAATGATGATCTTCTCAGCAGACTGTGATGTATAAAAAGTTAATAACCTTGAAGAGAAAAGTCATGTTGTATGCATGATTCAAAAAAAAAATGAGAGTTCTAAAGCTCAAAATCTTTTCATTTCAATTTTTAGAGATGTGTCTAATAAGTTTTTGGGCTTAGATCTTCAAGGAAAGAGATATCAAAATATTTTTTTTAAAACAAAAGGAGTTTATGTTCTCATTGTGGAAAATGTGGACCCCTCAAAGTGTAGACATAAAAGAAAAACTCCTAAAACTAATAGGAGAGGACCAAAAAATAGCATAATTCCTCCTATTACATATTTGCTACACGGGAAGAAGTCAGGAACTAAGTTGGTTCTTGGATAATGGATGCTCGTGACACTGACAAGCATAAAGTCTACATTCTTAGACCTCCAAAAATATGACAATGACAATGTATCCTTCGTGGGGGCCAACAGAGGTAAGATATCCAATATTGGATTTGTATGAATATCTTCCATTGTATTTATTAAAAATGTTGAAAGGCTTAGATATAATCATATGAGCATAAGTCAATAATGTAATGGTGATTATATGGTCTTTTTTAACAAAGATACATTTACAGTATTATCATTTGATGGGCAGGCCACCTTTACTGTCAAACGAAAAAAACAATCTCTATCAAGTTGATTAGTGGATCTCAATAAGCAAAAGGTCACCTACTTGCACTCCAAAGAAAATGAAAGATATTTGTGGCATACAAAATTAGGGCAATAAACTTAAAACGCATTTCAAAGCTTTCAAACAAAAACCTTGTAAGAGGATTTCCTAATCTTTCATGAAAAATGCATTTTCTTTGTAAGGTATGCTAGAAGGGGAAGCAATTAAAAAATTCTTTTAAATTAAAAACACTGTTTCCATTCCTAAACCCTTAAAACTTCTGCATATAGACTTATTTGGCCCTACGAGAACCTTAAGTTTAGTAGGAAAGAAATATGGTATGGTCATTATTGTTGACTACTCCACGTATACATGGGTTTCTTTCCTTGTCCAAAAGAGTGAGTCTTTCTGTGTGTTTGAGATATTCTGCAAAAGAGTACAAACAAAGCAGGGTTTCTATATCTCGAGCATCAAAAGTGACCATGAGACTGAGTTAAAAAATGTAGAGTTTCAAATGTTCTGTGAGTCTAATGGGATACAACACAATGTAGAGTATTATTAATGATCAAATGATAAGTGTAAATAGTTCAAAGCTAATTTTAACACGAAGAATATTCTCGAGGCTTACCTCTATGTTGCAGGAAATGCCTTCACCATTTGTTGCCAAGATGATCCACACTAAAGGAAATTCTACATCAAAGATCTCTTGTGGTATGAGCTACAAGTGCATTGTCCACAACTATCCTAACATAAGTATATGTCAACTCTGGCCCAACTATTTTCTCAGTAAGGTGTGCATTTTTATCATATTTTGGTGCAAAATGTTATGCTACCTAAGAAGATTAATACTTCCAGCTATCAAGGATATTGTGTGAAGAAAAAAAAATAACATTGTTTGAAGAGAATTCAATGTTTCTCAACAATCAACAAGCTTATATAAAATGGTGAAAAGATGAAACCATTCAAATGAGTTTAAAACTATTCAAAAGTAGAAAATGATTACAAAAAGTACATTCTTCTTCAGCTGCCTATGTTGAATACTCTACCTAAACTTCTAATTTCGACATTTTTTACTCCAGAAATATTAAAAAACGATGAGTAATAATTACTTGCACAGAGTAATTTCGCTCAATCGATGCCATGATCACTTGTGTAGTAGTGATTTTCGTTCAAACGCAAATTTTTAAGCTAAAAATCTCTTTGCCTATTTTAAGAAGCTAAGTAGTTTAATAAAAAAAGTGTCTAATTCAAGCTAGATATGCTTGACAATTACGAGATTATATGATATGTATATATATATATATATATATATATATATATTCAAATATATAAACATATAACGTAAATAGAATTCGTAAAAAGTATTATTTTATTAAAATCTCATAAAAAATGAATATTTATTTAAAAATAAAATAAAATATTAGCATCATTTATGAACTAACAAATTATAAGTGTAATTTGTGGCTTTTATAAATTTTACATAAAACAGGTATAGTAAATAAATTTTAATATTATACCTATTAAAATTTAGTCTACCAAACGTAAGGAATGTAAAAAGATTCAATACTTAATGAATAAGCTTTTCTCTAAATACTTATAAAATAAAAAATAAATAAGAAAAAAATAAACTGATTCTTAAATTATAATTCATTCATGCATGAATTAAAAATAAGCTTTGAAAAACAAACACAATATATTTTAACATAATATAATTTCTATTAATTAATTTATTTCTTTTATTTTTTTAATAAATATTTATAGTCAGCTGAATATATTCTGCATTACACAAATTAAAATAAAAAATATATTCTAGATTAGACAAAATATAAATTTTACATTCCACATGTATATTCTAGTACAAAATTTATTCAATATTGATAAGCTCTTTTGTCATTGTTTGCAAAATTCTTTCTCAATTATTTGTTGGGTTTATTTAATCGTTATATAATTTCTACAATAATTTTATAATACATTGGTTGGTTATGGATTTTTGAAGTGCTCCTCGATCTCCCATGTACATAGTCCTAAATAAATTGTATTTATGGTATTCATGGGAGACAAATATTAATAGTGGAAGTTTTGCTAATAACACCTCTAAAGCATGGGTGAACTGATAGATCCTGACAACAGGAAAAGCGGGAGAGAGGGATGCAGATCTGGTGGAGGAGGAAGAATGAGATGAAATGAAGAAGAGAATGGCAAACTAGACATTTCACAACCATATTGGCTGCAGCTTGAAACCATGGGGTGCAGAATGCAATATTCACAAACCTAATGTGCATTTAGGTTTTATGGGCCATAGTCATAGCTGTTTTAAGAACCACTCTTAACTCAATTAAGGATATTTCTTGCCCCACCTATATATATATTTCGTCTTGCACTCCATAAATAATAAAGTTCCCAATTTGCCCTTCCCAAATTGTACAATTTTTTTTTTCTTGAAGAAAGACTTTTAAATTACACAATTTAAAATTTATTTTTGTGTTCAAGATTACAAAGTTCAAAAGCTATTCAGGTTGTACATCCTGAAAACAAAAAATGACTTCCTATGTAATTCAAAAACTAAAATAACTTCTAAACTATATAATCTGAAAACAAAAAATAAATTTTGAATGGTATAATTTCAAAAAAAAATTAAGAAAAAAATTATTTTCAAATTATGTAATATAAAAGTGAATAATGATTTCTAGATATGATATCTCAAAAATACTTTGAATTCTAATTGCTTAATTAATAATAATAATAATAAAATGGAAATTTGCATGGGATTGAAGGATGAAAATATGGAGTGGAGGAAGGAATGCCCTCACATAACCCTAACCCTAATCAAATCCATTACAGTTTTTTAAGAACTGTCCATGGAAAAATAAACAATTAAACATAGGCAAATTCACAAGAGTATGCTGATCAAATTATTATAACTTCGATAGCACTATTTTAAGTTTATTTTGATGTAATTTTATATAAAAATACCATTTAAAAGATACTTTATAAAAAGATCATGGACCTTCTTTGAACTAGGGCTTTTGTCCACTTTTTGACTTATTTGTCGATTTGCAGTCCTTAATTTTATTATTGTAGTATACTATATACTAGACCAAGACTAGTTCACTGTTTTATTTCTTGGACTGATCAGTACAATCTGATTTTGATTAGAATAAAAGTATAAAACTAAAAATAGTTGTTAATTTTAATTTTTTAAATTATAAACACCTTTTTAAATAAAAGTATGCAAGTACATCCTAAATCCTAAAAAATAAGAATATAACTAGAAGTAACTAAATAAAGTAAGTTGTAATAAGAAAAGTTTTGGTTTTAGTAAATAAAAGTATATAGAAAAATGAATGGTTGTTAAAGAAGCCGAGAAGCACCCTTAACACACAATTGAAAAACATTCACGTAGCATGATGTGGCAGCAAATGTCTGACGTGGTTTAGGATTAATGATGTGGCAAGTCTAGTAACAAAATGAAAATTTTAGTTAAAATTTTCATTCCCACTCAGTTTTAATGGAACCAAAAATTTCAAGTTAGGAATGTTCTAAATGTAAGTTGTGCAATAAAAAAATAAGTGGTTACCTTGGTTTTACTAAATAGAGACCTGCATATGAGTTTATGAACAATTCTAACTCAAGTGCACAATTACCAAAAACTCAACCAACTTTATTTATTATCTCCACTCAATACATTTTCATTTCATTTGGTTATGTAGTAAGGTGTTTATGAAAGCAAAATCCACCAACTAAGGAATTTTTAAAACTTAAGTCATGCAGTAAAAAATAAGTGGTTACCTTGATTCAATTATGTGGACACCTGCGTATAAGTTTATGAACAATCCTAGCTCATGTGCACAATCACCAAAAACTTCACTAACTTTATTTGTTATCTTCATTTAATGCATTTGCATTTCATTTTGTTATGTACTAAGGTGTTAATGGAAGTAAAAGCCACCAACTTAGGAATGTCCTAAACTTAAGTGGTTACCTTGATTCAATTATGTAGATACCTGCATATAAGTTTATGAACAATCTTCGCTCATGTGCACAATCTCAAAAAACTTCACCAATTTTGTTTGCTATCTTCACTCATTTCATTTGGTTTTGTACTGAGGTCTTAATGGAAGCGAAAGCCACCATCTTAAGAATGTTCTAAATTTAAGTTATGCAATAAGAAATAAGTGGTTATCTTGGTGTAAGATTTTGTACAATTGTAATTCAACATCTTATCCATAGGGTCAGGGAAGATGATGGTAAGGTGACAATTGTTTGTTTAGTGTATGTTAGTCACAAATATCTTTAATTTGTTAGATTATAAATCATTGAATATGCCCTTTAGTGGCCTTTTTAAGTGTGTTGTTACTCAAATATTAAAATGTCAAGAATATGAATTAAGTTAACATTTTACTCTATAGGGCACTTGTCTGAAATAATGGGACAAATTCGACCATATATCGTTTAGGTTCATGGATTGGTCATTGACAATTGTTGCTTGGGATGTAAATAGTATAATTTCTTATGTATTGTAATGAATTCATCGTCACCAAATATAAAGAAATGTATTGTCACCTAGTTTGTGTATTTGGTGACTTGAGTGTAACTTTTTGTACAATTATAACATTTTGTAACACTAACCCTCAAGATCAAGGCGACAATAAGGAACATGACCTACCTTTTTGTGGTGCTTATTTATAATTGTAATCTTATTGGTATTGGATTGTTCTACAATATAATTAAAAACATATCAGAATTCTATTGTTATAAATAGAAACGATTATGAAAAAGGAACCATTGTTAGGCATTCTTATACAAACAAAAGTTGGTCACGAATATCGTATTTCAAACAAAGGGGAAGTCAACATATATCCTTAATGATTTATAACACGAATGTGAACACACTCCAAAAACAAACATAAATAAAAACATAAATAAGTGCTTAAATGATGAAGACAACATTTCTTAAATTTTGTAATTACAATATGACAATAGTCTTCTATTCCTTTTATCAATTAATTTACAGTTGTCAAGTATTGTTTTCCTCAGTCTAAAAATAACAACATATCAAATTTGTTATCCAAGTATAAAAACACCAAAACGAAATTACACCATCGGTATCATATATCATGCACCCTGCACAACAAAAAATCAATCAGTCACAAGAATCAATGTTGTCATTTACATTGCAAAACAAAAAAATAAAGTGTCTAGTTTACACAAAAACACACTTTAAATATCAAGATTACCATATTTCTGGAATAACAAATCAAAAGCTATTACCTATTGTTAATTCCTAAATATTCCTAACAACATACCATGCATTATTGTTCAAAATACAATGCAAATATTACTAAGCAAATAATGGAATACAAACTTCACCTTTAAAACTAACATCGCTTCCATCTTTTTCTCAAATACATAGTCTAAGGTGTTTGACAATAATGCATGCTCCAAAACCCAAATCTATATCATTAAAATCAAATTTGAAAGTCATCATAAAAATATATAGACTAATTATGAAAACATTCTACAAATTACTTATATATCACACTTTGGAACTTACCTACAACAAGTAAACTAAACCCACAACATACAATTGTGATGAATGTCCTGGGTTGATACAAATCAAAACTCAACACAAAAAACCTACCAAATATTCATAAACAACACTCACCCAATTATTCTTACCAAGTTCACCTACCTTTTCTTTTTACATACCATGATTTTTCAATTATCACATATGTTGAGAAAAAGATCCTGATAAATCCTGCAAAAGTTACCTCATTTGATATATGCTCATACTAACCTTAATTCATATTTTTCACATATATAACCTCATACTAACCTTAATTCATATTTTTCACATATATAACCTCATACTAACCTTAATTCCAATTGTTCACAACTATGATTGAGCCTTCATCATGGAATTAAGCGTATCAACATCCTTAATTATTTCAGTGCTAATTTGTAATGATATACTGGATATGTTTTAATATTTGAATTTTTTGGCTTATATTTAATGTGTGCAAAGTAATTTCACTGGTGACTGATCCAACAACTAATATTCATTTTAAGGTTAACTAAGTTATGAAATAAATAAATAAATAATAAACTTCTTTCTTTTATACCTATTGTCTTAACATCCTTATGGAGAGGGAAGGATTCATCGTCTTACTTCTTATTCTAGAGCTACATAACCATGAAGATTCCTATATATTTAATTTCTGTACGACATTCACGACAGATTCTCATTGGGGTTCGTATGACCATGAGCATTATACCTTCATTGCAGCAACTTGGAATCTCAGTAAAGCATTTCGAATCAACCTTTTGGTCGGTAAGAGCAATCACTTGTTTTATCTTTATGTATACAGTTTTACTAAGGCCTTCCTATGTTAGTCTTGTCTGTTGTCTTATCCTTTTGGAGCTGGTGCTATTTGTGGACAGTGCCTATGTAATAGAATCTTGTATTCTAGTACACATCACATTCTTACAATGGATGACAGCATATTGCAGAAGGGGGTTAGTGAATATATAGGTTCTCTCATCTCTTGCTCAAACTTGTTAAACATTTTTTATATGTGCAGTAAGTTCCAATTACTATCTCATTCTTTGGTATTCTTTATTAGGCTATAGTACATGTTGTCACATGTAGAGTAACTCAGCTTAGCTTTTGTCCAATATGTTGTGATGTGTACAATAGGTGGTTGGATAATCAAAACTACAAAGGTTTTTTTTTCTAACAAGATCAATTTCAAGGGTCAATTATTCTATATGAATAGAAGTAGAAAGTACCAGGGATATAGGCAACCTGTTCAAAATAAGATCAAAGACAGTTTAAGATGCATTTTCCTTGATAGGAATGATGGTGAAGAGTTATTAGAAGCAAGGAAAGGTTATTGTTACTTAGTATAGGAGTAATAAAGTTGAGATTTTTGCATATTTAAGTTTTTCATTTCTCTTTTGCATTATAGTTATCTTCTTGAAGTGCTTTGCCACTCCTTTTCTTCTGTTAGTTTAGTTCCTTCTACCATTGACAAATATAGCTTTGATATATGGTATCACTTGATAAAAAATACATTATTATTTTATTGTTTTTCTTCCATTTCAATTTCAGATTTTAAGTCTAATTTTATTTTCAGTTTGGTATCATCATATTTAAAATAAGATGTATTTTTAGAGGAAAAACTTATTATAGAAGGGCAGTACAAAATCTAAATTGTATTAATTAAACCTATACAAAGGGTAGGAGCAAGAGTGGTTGCCCTTTTAACTTCATTGATAAATACATACAGATAATTCAGAACATTTTCAGTTAATTATGAAATATGTGAGTTGAGAATTGAAACTTGTTTTATTTGTTGTAACCAGTTAAAGTTGTATGCCTAGCAAGTACTTACTTTGCTTCAAATATTATTATCATCTTTACAGTTGGAATTGTCCATGTCTCCCTTCAAATTATGTATCTCTCGAGATTGCTTTATAAAATTATGTATGTATTTATGTATATATATATATATATATATTAATGTAATAAAAATATGAATACAAATATAAGGAAATCCATATTAAGTGTTTTGAGTGATGAAAGGCTTTTTATTAAACATGTTGATAATATGTTTTTAATGTATTTTTATTATTTATTAAAATTTATTCAAAAGTCATATAGTTATTAGTAAAATTTATTGATTAAAAATTGAGATTCATTTATTATATAACTTTTATTTAATTTGAACCACTAGCAAACCTGTATTGCCAAAGACATTGATTATCTCCAAATGTAAAAAAGGACAATATCTACAAGTTTCTTCCTAACCTGTAATACATTAGATTAGATTATGAATTATATTTAACATTTGCAGGTTCTTTATTTATGATATGCACAAGATGAACCCACATATGTGAATGAACAAAAATGATTTTCTACAGTATATTTGGCATTATACATGGATCAGATGGAATGAAAATCTAATTGAGGATAAAACAAACAAGGAGGACAATACTGAGTGACAATATAAACATATTTTTGCAGACAAGAAATCAGATGTTACCTCCTCCAAACTTCTAGCCCAGAGTGATTTTTTCTTTAAGTGACTAATTTGCCTCTTTTCACTTTTAATTTCTGCCTTCAAGACTGCAAGGGGGATCACCTATATGATAGGGTTTAGGGAATACATAAATACAACTTAATATATTGAAAGGTAAATTTTTTGAATCAAAGTGACTTTTTCTTCAAACATGTGCAATATATATAATTAACAATCATTTAGGCCTTCAGCCAACACTATGTAGTTCTGGCTTCAAACAAAAAGAAAAACAAATATTAGAAAAAAAAAACAAAGTAGGGGTCTTGGAAAATGTTATCTGTCTGTAAAGCATTAAAATTTAACAAGAACATAAAAGACAAAAAATAAGATACAACTAAAGCATAGTATATAGATAACTAGTGTACAAATCCTATATTCATTTCAGAGTCCTTGATGAAAGAGTTGTTGATGCTAGCATATATCTTTTAAACATTTCGAAATCGATTGGATGATCAGTGTGAACCTTGCCCCAAGCTTCTACACATTCGTCACCGACTAAAATGATGGCTCTGTTTTCAACAACAATAACATTAATGCCAAATTATTCTTCACTTTAAATTAAGTCTCTAAGAGCTTCAGATTTAAGATTAATAATTGCTACATACAAAGACAAGATGAATATTATGCTATGGCCCATTGATAGCATTGAACAAATCCCTCTTTGATCCTCCAATTCACACGCTGAAAATCTTGTTGAAGTTTATCCCAAGCATCTAATTCATGGTACAATTTCTGCGGCTACAGACAATTGTTTTCCAATTTTAGAATTAATTCCCAAATAAAAACAAAATATTTAGTTGAATGAAAATAAGATGCATATAGAACTTCATTTCGGCAAAGTAATAGAAAATCTAGAAGATCAAGTAACTGCAAAATGGGAGAAAATGAAGACACCTCAGGTAATTTAATAAACAACCAATTTATATAAGTACTATATACAACATTTCCACAATTACTTATAGCAGTATATTCCTTCAATAACACGTAATTTATACAATCAAAATAAATGAGTAAAGATTAGATTAATCAAGAGGGTATCATAACCATCATATTGGTTTCATTTCTAAAACACGTGTCATTGTGAAATTTTGGTACGTATACAATTCCAAATTTACATGATTGGTAGTTACATTCTAGGTTCATAATAGAGAACATAATCAAAATGAATAGTTAATCCTTTATATGTACCTACAGTTACTACAGAGCTTAAGCAAGTTAACTCAGAAACTCCCATTATAATTTTGTAAATCATGATTCCTGTAAAAGGTATTAATTAGGATCCGGACAAAGTGATGAAAAGAAAAAAAAATCATAATGTAATTGATATGTATGCAATATAAGGTAAATAGTTTGAAATCCTTCAATAATTTCCCCTATAATGAATTTCTGCCAAAATTACAAAAAGAAATCCATGGATACTGTATTTCCTATTAGAGGACAATCACTCATTCAACTCGTTAAAAATGTTGAAAGTTGGCTTTATTAGAAATAATTTATAAATTCAATTACCCACTTGACTTGCTTATTCCTAAAATTGCAAATTCTTTTACCAGGAATCCCTTTCCTTTTTAAGTTTTCTTACATCATCAGCTTCAAAAGTTACTATTACCAGTTATTAACACAAGGAATACAATCAATACAGTAAAATGAACCAAAGTCATCAATCCTTGCTTTATTGATTCGGCCTCACAAGAGCTCACACAAACAAATATCAACTAGTGAAATAAAAATAGAGTAATAGTAATTAATACCTGTGGTGGGTTTCAGCAATACCCATCAATGTAAGACGATGGCTAAAGGCACGACCAAGTGTGAGAGCTTCTTCTAGTGTGAAGCCAATCGCTTTTCTAGTAGCCCAGCCATGTGTTCAATCCCCTCATCTCTCATATTAATAGCACCTAAGGACAAAAAATATGTTAAGGAATTTTCAATTCCTAGATTCCAACAAATGCAAAAATGGTTACACTGTTAATCAATTATAAGCTTACCGTTTCCGGTGATCGTGCTTACCCTCAGACCAGCAAAATCGCCCGATTTGAAATCCGCGATTGTAGTACTGCAGCGATTACTATCCCAAATTTCTCAAAACCCTAATTTCTCTAAACCCTTCGTGGGTTCTCGCACTACCAAATACCAGAACGTCGCTTACCGTCCGACGAACGCGGCTTACCCTCCGACAAACGCCGTTTACCCTCCGCTCGATTTCTAACATCGTCGCTTACCCTCCCACGGACATTCCTCCGCTCGACTCAATTCTAAGACCATTGCCACCAACAACCGCCTGATTCCAACACCGCCGCCACCAACAACAGCCCGATGCTCCCTCCGCATTGAGAAATCCAACTTCTCACACCGTTCTCAAACCTAAGTTTCTCCGCTCTCAAAGCCAAATTCTAACTCTCGAAAAACATTTCTCTGCAAAATTTTCAAATATTATATCACATTACCAAACTGTCCTTGCCACATCACCATATATGGCATTACAACAATGCCCTTTGCCACATTCTGACCACGTGGACAGAGTCAAAAGTGTAATGCGACAGAGGGTTTTCGTTCTAAAGAAGCAGAGGCAAGGGTTTTAGGAGGTTTTAAGCAGACCATAGCATCTGTTCTCTCTTTCCTTCTTATTGTTGGTGCTGTATCTTGCGACGCAACCACGATGTCCACACCTCCGAAGGACCAATCCGATGCGAAAGCGCAGGATCTCCCTGCCGATCCGGCAGGTTCGGAGTCCCCCCAAGCAGAGGAAGAGGAAGAAGAAGGAGAGTGCGGGTTCTGCCTCTTCATGAAAGGGGGCGGCTGCCGCGACGCCTTCATCGGATGGGAGAAGTGCGTCCAAGAAGCCGAGACCAACAACGATGACCTCCTCGAAAAGTGCGCCCATGTCACCGCCGCGTTGAAGCAGTGTATGGACGCCCACTCCGACTACTACGAGCCCATCCTCCGCGCTGAGAAGCTCGCCGAAGAACAGGCCATTGTTGAATTCGAAAAGGAAAACCTAAATTCCCAGCAAGACCAAAAGTAAGACCCACCCCCCACCCTCCTGTTTTCCTTTCTTACAATAATTGGAATGCCCAATTTTCTCTTACTTCATCTTAGTTTATTTTTGCTTCATGACAAGAGTACATGATCTATGCCTGTTTAGCTTTAGGATACCCAATACTTCAGTTGCTCGTTGTCACGTTAGGTTTCCTTCTGTTAATGATCGGAGGAGAATACATTACTGTTGATTTTGCAATGTTTAACTGCTGGAACTGGTAGTCAATAAGAATTAATAAGGGAGAAGTGACTTCACTTCCTTATTCTCAAGTAAGAGCTGTTACTTAGGATCATTTTTTCGACTGACCGTTGTGTTTAAGAGAAGAAAATAAAGAGGTAAATTATATCGGTTTCTTTTCACAAACTATGTATCTAGGTAATGTTTTAATTTGTGGTGATTCGTAGTCGCGGTTTTGTTGTGGGAAATTGTGGACAAATGTGGCTGCAACTATAAAATAAGATGAGAGAACTTTTGAAAGGGTTGAGATGGATAAATTAATTTTGACTTGAAGAAAAATGAGTTATTTTGTCTTTTTGTTTTTTCTTCTCCTATAAGTACTTTTTGGAAGTTTGTCAATCTCAACTCATTTAACTTTAATAGAGGTAAAAATGAAAAAGTTTATTTTAGCTTATGAAAGAGGTTTGATTCATTTTACCATTTTTTTCTCTTATTAGTGTTTTTAGCTAAGTTAAACCAAATTAGCTGCTGTTTTATGCTGATTCTGCAAATTGAAATTCACATTCTTTTCCTTGAACAGCAGGATTTCTGCTTTAACTCTGTAGTTCTGTTGTATTTCCATTTCCATTTTGAAATAAATAAATAGTTTGGCTTTGATTAAGTGTGAATTTGCGTAATTTGTAGCCTTTTTGTTTTGCCCCAAATATCTTGGTTTATACAGTGCTGATGAAAAAAATTGAAGTTTCTAACCTCAATTCTGTGGTTAGTAGAATTGGTTTGAAGGAAAGTAAATCTTCTTAGCCTTTTTTGTTGATTATAGTTCTTAAAAATGTGCCTACATTTTCACTTTAAAATTGATTTACTTTATCCTCCAAACAAAATCTTTTTCGATTCAACTTTTAGCATACCATCCTCAAATTCATATCAAATTTTCAAACATCAGTTATTAGAAATAAACTATATCAATGTCAATAATAATGCCTCTAAAATCTTGACTAAATGGACTTTGTTTTAACTGAACAGAATGTACTCTTCACAAAAAGAATAAAATGGTCTTTGACATATATTGATGGAAATCTTGAGGATGAAAATATAATGTTTGAGTTAATGACCTTAGAAGTACATGAAGTATGGATGTTGAAGCTTGGATATTTGAATTACAGATCTTCTATAGTAAAATTTAAAATATTAGAGCAGTGTTGATGCTCATTCTGATTACTAAAAATCCATTCTCAGGTCCGATCATGTTGTTGAGGAAGTAGCCACCATTGAGTTGGTGAAGGAAAAGGAAAATTTATTGCCTAATGAATCCCAAGCTCCTTCTCCTTCTAGTCGAGACCCAAAGTGAGACCTCATTTCATTGCCCTTTTATTTAAGTTTCTTAACAAGCTGGCATACCTGTATTGTCAATGCAGATAGATTACAATCATTTGTAACTGACTCATTTTTTGTCACAATAATTGGAATGACAAATATTTTCTTGGATTAAAGCTGTATCAATTTCCAATTTTTAACTTGCGGTATGGTTCTGTTGTATCAGTTGTTATTTTACTGTCTGGTCAGTGATTCATGCCATGTAACAAAAGTGTGTGCTCTATGCGTGTCTAGTTATGTTTAGTTTAATCCACTCTAGGTTAACAAATATTCAGTTACCGAATGTGACGTTGGGATTCTTGCTTAATGATTCTTTTATAATTTTATAATGGTGGGATTGTTTTGCCGTTGATTTGCCGAATTAAAAATTGCTAGAGGTAGTAGTGAAAAAGAAATGAGAAACTGCTATTCTCAATTAAGAGCTACTTTGGAAAAGAAATGACGCCAAAAATCTTAATGTCGCAACTGAAATTGCAGTTGCGGACTTGTTTCTGAAATCTTGTATCTGAGCTTGTTGAGTAGTAAGAAGGATTAGGAGCTTCTGAAAAGGTTGAGGTGGAAAATTTAATTTTAACTTAGAGAAGAAATATGATTTATTTTACTTAAAAAGAAATTTATTTAATTTCAACTCATATAACTATAAGATTTTGTAACATCAATTCTTTCAGTGTCAATTCTTCTAAAAATCAGTACTACTAAAATATAAGACAAAGGGACGTAAGTCGCAAAGGTTGTTTTGGGAGTTGTATTTTTGAGGATCAGTATATAACTTTTGATATACTGACGTTATAAATGGATGAACTATGAAGTTTTCTAGCATCTCTTTCTTTCTCATAATAAGAATGACACTATCACCCATTATTTCTCCATAATATCGTGCGTTGAAGGAAAAGGGAGGGAGAGGGGGAGCAAATTATAGAAATAACTTGTTTGAATCAAAAAAGAATTAAGGAGGTTAAAACTTCTCTTCAATATTGTGTTTATCATTAATTTGAATTGTACTTAATAATTTTATTTGCTTACTGTATAAGTATAATACTAAATTAGTTTATTTTTCTTGCTCTTCAGTTTAAACATTTTATTGTCATCACAACCACTTTATGTGTGCTTTCAACACTTGGAATGAGCTCGATCAAACGAACGAACAACGTGCATCTATTGAATTGTAATACGTTTCCTTGTTTGTACTATGGACATTAACAAAAATGTGAGTGGGTGTTACATGCTCTACACTTGAAATGCACCTTTATTGCTTTAATCAAAAGCCAAATAGTTCTTGAATTCCCAGTGCATATGAAGAAGGATAGACGAAAAGAATGAACAAAATTTAGAAAAAGGAAAGAGGAAAACAAAAAAAATCCATGTTCTAGCCCAGTCCTCATCACTCATCTTTATCTTCGTCTTCGTCGTAATTGAAGGGTAGAGGCACAGACTTGAATGCACGGTACTTGCCCACATTGTTCAAGTGCTCATTTTCCAATCTGGAAAGTTAGAAATGTAGCAATCAATTTTCAGATCAATCAAACATACTGAGTTATCCTTGTTTCTCCAAATGGAGCTGGAATACTAATTTCTAATGCACAAGTTAAAGAAAATTGATTACACTGCAATGTATAGTGATTTTGGTAGTCACTGAAATCCTGATTAATTTTATGATGGTTACCTGAAGAAGTTCCATATGCCACGACGAATGATCTCCAGACATGCAACAATGGTAGTCATGGCATGTTTATGCAAGAAGTAGACGTTGAATCTCAAGACTGTCTGCAACCAGGCAAATCTCAACAAGACGTTAAGGACCTGCACGGGTTGAATTTGTTAGCAATTTCCCAAAGCATAGAGAAACGACAACATCAATTATAAATGCAAAACATGTTTGATAATTTCAAGCACAATTGTTATACCATGGCTATAAAATATACACTTTTATGAGGGATTGCGAGTTTGTCCCTCAACCAGCGATTCTTAGAACGTCTTTGCAAAAGGCCCCAGTCTATTACAAGGTCCCAATATGTAGAAGCAACTGCTGCAAGTATTGAGAAAACCCAGGCCAACACTTTCCACACCATTGAATTGTTACGACTATACGCTATCCTTATGCAAACAGCAATAATTGTAAGGAAGTATTTCAATCCGTTATATCCTTGCATTGGATCTTTCTCTTCGAACAGCCGCCTAAGACACTGCAACATATTCAACAACATTTTTTTTCAAAAAACTTCAAATTTTGATCATCACAGTTTCACCCCCAGTATTTATGATGTAAATACGGATAACAAGCAAATGAAGAAAGTAAAAAGTAATTGGGGTGTCCAAATTTCAGGGTTTAGGTTTTCGGTAAGATGATATTAGTCAGTAGTCACTTGCAAGAAAATCAAAAGAAAGGGTGTTTCAGCTCTGCTCATATCTGTTTTTACCTCCAACAAACACAGTTCTAAAAGTTGAAAAAAAAATAACAAATTGAGTCACCTGCAGGAAACGGGACCAGTAGGGAATAACAGCGACGATGAATGAAAACGTGATGAATACGCTGCTAGTGTCGCAAGTGTTTTCTCTCTGTTTGAAATTACCCCAGCCGTAGTAGCAAATGTAGAACTCAAAACTTCTCAAGGCTTGCACCTGAGTACACAAAAGGGTCAAATTAATACATGGAAAAAGAGTGTAAGAAAAGAATATTAATCCATGGTTTAAAGTTGGAAATAAACCTGGCTAGTAAATTGATCTGCCAAGAAAAAATCCGGGAGTGTGACCTGAAATACATGGAAAACAACAAGTGTTAGACGACCCTAGAAAGTAAGGAAATGCAAAGACCTTGAGTTTGCAAGAATTTTTCTATACCTTGTAAAGAGGTGCACATATACAGTGAAATAGGCATATGAGGAGGAAAACCCTGCTTGAGCGATAAAAGATGTTTATGGGGCACAATAAAATAGCAATCACAGCCTGCAGAGAAATAATGAATGAATGAGTGAATGAATTGGTTATGTACTTCAGTACTCGTTAAAATATTTAATGGCAAAATCTTTCAAACATAAGCTCCTTACAAGAAGCAAGATGAGTGGAATGAGTTCAGTCAATGTTTGGTAATCTTGTGTCTGTGGATCTATCTGCATGTCTAGGTTTGCAAGCACTCCACCCAGTGCCAACACTGCTAGACCAAAACCGAGCAGAAGGACTTGATTGTAGCCTAAGTCAGTGCCTTGCTTAAAGCCAAATATGAATGAGTGGTTCACTCTGTATCGCCTCCAGAAGTATATATCAGCAGCATACATCAGCAAGTGTAGAACTACGTATCCATACAGACTGCAAAAAACAAAGTTCAACATGGTAACTACTCAGCACCAAGTTTTAGTAACATAGTTGCTTATTTTTCCTTATGCAGATCACTTATCTCTTATATGTTGATTTTGGAATTTGGCTATGGAGTTTGGAAAAATTACCTATGCAGTGGGAACAAGGTTTCCATGTACTTAGTACTCCCTGACTCATCCAATATTTTTCGGGTACGAACGATTAGAATAAGGGCTAACACCAGAGCTGCTGTACATCCTGCTAAGAAACCTGAGAATAGGTTGACAGTGTCAACAGAAAGAAGAAACAAGAATCAAAATTTGTTCTCTTTCCCTCCCAAAATAATAAGATTTTAAATTATACATTAACATCTTGAGGCTTACCCATGGAAAATGTAACTCTGTGTCTTTCCCTCTTTGCTTTTGGTCTTAAAATATTCATGGCTTTGCTACGATTTGAGTTGTAGAAGTGCTTAGTGAATGTTTTTTCAACCCTATCCATGAGTTTAGTGACCTGCCACGGGAAGTTTCAAGTAAAAACATTGAGAAACTCAATTAATAGTGTGAAAGGTTTTGCACTGTGTCCATCCCAACCTGATATGTATGTTAATTTTAATAATAGTTACATTAAAAGCCATATTTATGATAGTTTCTGATTAATTGACATAAAAAAAATTGCACTGATTGGTGTATTGAAATAATGAATCTCAATGCAAGGCCTTCTTTTGAGAACTCTCACCTCATCAGAGTTTCCAAGTTGGGTGTTGTCTACCATTTTCATATAAGCCTTGGCTGCATCTCTTGTTGTGATCTGCATTATGAACTTACTATATGAAGTGACAGTGGAGAAAAAGTTGTATGTTAAAAATGAAGAGAAGAGTAATTGAATTTCCACCTTATCATATTTCTTCATTATCTTTGAAAATGCCAAGGTATTTAGAAAGCTGTTAATTTGATGAAAACGGTTAGATAATAATGACCTGGGAGAAACATGAAGTAGCCTAATACACTAGCTTCTTTCATTACCTAAAGCTTTTTAGAAGCCGAAGCTTGCGATAGAATTCAATGAATGAGCGTTGAAGTTGTTCCTCAACTTTTTCCAGATTTTTTCTGCTGAATTGTAGTTCTGTGTGGGCAGGGATATTGAGAACACCTTTCATAGTTGAACGTGGAGTTTCAAAGGTGTTGTTGAATTGTACACGATCAAGTACATCCAAAGGAGCTGGTCTAATACCCCTCAGATTCTTTGGCTTCTTTTCCTCAACTTTTGGTTTAACAGTTTGTTTTACTTGTTCTTCTTGATCATCATTAGAATCATCTGATTGTTCATGATGAGTGCTACCCTCTTCAATAACTTCCATAACCATCGAAGCCTTCCCTGTAATCAGCATAATGCACACTGTCACACATTACACAACTTGCAGACCTATCTCAAACTTTTCAATAACACTTGGCATATTCTTCTTAGACTAATTTTGTTTAAGGTTTTTAATTTATAATTTTAAATTATTATTTTTAACATAATGATTTATAATTAAATGAAAACATAAAACTGTTGTACATCATTAGTAAACATTTTTTTTTATATTTAAACCAAACATTGATTGCTTTATTCAAAATGGTTAAGAAAACATAAGTGAAAGAAGTTTTAATCAGTAATCTTTATATGATACTGATATATTTTATACTAGAAGCAAACCTTTCATCTAACATTATTCAAAAGCTGTTTGACATTAAAGACTTCTTCAAATAAATCATGCATTAAATACTTTAACCTATTAAAATAAATAAAACATCACTATCGTGAATAATATATATGATTTAAATAACACATGCAATCTTGCAGATAAGTTATGTTTCCACGACATTAATTATGCGAACCAACAGCGTTATCTAACAAAATAAAAAAAAGAAGCGTATCTCACTAAAACTGCAAAATACAATAAGCCATAACATAATTAACATTTTAACATTCGCTTTCTTAGCACGTAACTGAAGTCAAATGAATTTAAATACAATGAATTCACAAGATTAAAAGGCTTTTATACCACAATTTAATATATTAACTACGTGTGATAAAATTGTCAACATTTATAATAATTATTAATTGACATCTATAATTTGTAATCAGTCAATAATATTTTTTATTGTTATCAAAACTTTATTTGAATAAATTTTTAAAAGCATTTATAACATTAATAAATTGTATAAACTAATTCATGCCTTTTTTTGTATTAACAGAACTCTAAAAAAACATTGAGTTTTTCTGGTTTGTATTTATTAAGTTTGCACATGAAGATGAATGTTTGGTGGAAAAGTTGAGAGGGTGGATTGTTTAGTTTGAAAAGAAGGGATGAAAAAGAATTACTGTTGAGTTTGGCTCCTCTGGGTGTGGAAGCAGAAAGAACAGCGGTTGAAGAAGCAACATCAGAGGCAAGGCGAGTCATCTCGAGGGAGCGATGAAAGGAAGCAGTTGGGTTCTCAACTTTGATCCTGAAGGCGATGAAAGCGTCCATTTGCTTGTTCAGCATAGCAGCTTCCTTCATCACCTCCTCCACTTTCCCTCTGTAGAACTTCTCCACCTTGTTCAACTCGTCGTCCAGTCTCTTGAAGTACACCAACTCGTACTCCCCCCCTTCGTCTGAGCTCATCAGGAACGTCGTTTCGTATCTCTCCGAACCCCCCCGGTTCACCGCCTGCGCCACGATGTGCTGGCTCTCGATGTCACCGGAGGGACTCAGAGGGTGGTACTGTCTGTTTGTCAGACCACTGAAGGCTCTGTACATTGTTAGCTTTCGCCTCAGTCCTCTTGGTGTCGCTGCAGGAGCTCTTCTCCTCTGTCTGAAACCTTGGATTTCCTTCAACTGGGATTTCATAAAATTGTAATCCATGTATGCCTCTTGCCACTCCGGCACCATTTGTGCTTTGTATTCTTTTCCAAACTTCATTTTTTTGTTGCACCAGAAACAAGTTAAAGTGTTTGGATAAAAAGAAGAGAGAAAGTGAGTAAGTGAGAAAGGCAGAGAGCACGAAGATAACGATGGAGATGGTGGATGGTGGATGGTGGATGGTGGATGTGTATTTATAGGATGAATATAGTAAAATGTTGACGGTGTGTTTGTTTGAGAGAGTTGGTAGACTAGGCGCAGAAGAAGACTGATTCAACGCATGTGTGGGTGTGTCTTAAAACAAGTTGAATATTGGAATAGAAAGAAGAGAAAGAAAAGGCAAAAGTGAACATCATGTTTCAGCTCCTTTTGTGACCAAAGGGGATAGTGAGTGGCTTTTCATTTGTCTTGAAGGTGCCCTTCAAATAGAAGTTGTTTTGGGTTTTCTAGGAAGAGGGGTTAGTGGAAAAAGAAGAGAAGACTTCTTTTTTTCCTTCGGTCTTCCGCTGGTAAACTTTGGTACATTCCCCTTTACCACCCACTATGGCTCTATATGTCACACTAGAGATCACCAAACATTATAGAAATATAACATCCACAATCTATATTTTCTATATAATTACATCATAACTCTTAATATATTATTTTAATATGGATATTTTCCTATATCCAATAAGATAATATTAAGAACGATCACTTCAGTTTCATTCATTTTACATTCAATGTTTTTATTATAATATAAGATTTTAAGGTAAAAAATCATTGTAAAATAATTGTGTAAAGAAAATTATTCTAGTAAGACAAATCATTTTCCAGAAAACCGTTGTGAAATGACTGTGTGAAATAAACTTTATTCTAACTTGACACGTCATTTTGTTACTCGATTCCTATATTTTAACTGCTATTATTAGGGAAAGTCCTCTCATGCATAATAATCTAATACATAAACAATGGTCGAAGTTGACTAGTATTGGAATCTGAAGACAATAAGGGCAGATGGATGTCAAAATAAAAAAATGTTTTATTCTCTGATTCAAATCTGAATACAGAGATACTTATGTACGATCAAACAAACAGATGATGTTTCTTTCTTTCTTCGTTTCATTTTATAGTGAGTTGAAAGTCACACAAGCATCTTTTTTTCCCATCAAAATAACTTTAGTAAATGCTTGGGTTAGTTTATTTTTAACAATAAATGTTTTTTCAAATAAGATTAAACAAACATGGTCTAATCGGAGGATGAAATCTATGTTTAGATTCACGTTACCGGCTATTCAGAGAACGGTCTCACTTGTATATATATATTTTTTGTTTTAGAAGTATGGTTCAAGGTTTTGAAATACTAGAAACATATAAAAGTCTTTTATTAACAATAATATGTCTTATATATTCACATTGTTAGAGGGAAAAAATAATGTATATGTAGCCTTTGATTATTCTTTCATACTTTATTTTGTTTCTTTTATGTTTTTTTTATCGGCTTGTTTTTTTTTATGTTAATTGATCCTGTTTTAAGTATATTTAAAAGGAAGGTATTTGTTAATGAGTATTTTGTAATTAGTTGCCTTAGTTATTTTTAGGTACAACTTTTATACATACAAGAATGAAAATAAAAAGTTTAATGGTGTTTGGTGGTTAAGACTTAATACACTGCTTAAATAGCTTTAAAGTGGTTAGGGTGGTTGCACCCAATCCAAGCTCCATCTTTAGCTTCTGCTCTTGTTTAACTTTCTCATAGACTGGAAAATGGACATATTTGTTGGAGTATTCTTTGATAAAAGATTATTTTTATATTTTTAATTAAAGCATTTTTTAAATTTTAATCTTTGGTTTTTTAATTTATTGTTTGATAGATTTTAAATTTAAATTATTTTAAATTACCAATAGCTAAAATAATTTTACATTATAATATAAATTATTTATCAATATAATTTGTATTTAAAACATTTATTATACATATCTAATTGTTATAACATAATTTTATATTCTCAAAATATTTTGTCTCTGTTAACATTGATAAGAATGAAAATCCCGAATTTAATTCTTTTGAGAAGGAGTTAGATCCCTTTTCTTTATTAGCAAAAAAAAAAAGAGAGTATGCATTTATATATGGTCTAAAAACACTAACCTTTTATTTTAAAAGTAAAGAAAAGAAAGAATTTCTCTATCTTTAACTTTCTTATTTAAAACCATAATGGTTTTTCCTTACGTTGTAGGCTTAGGTATTAATTAATGACCCTATAATGTATTATTC
This sequence comes from Phaseolus vulgaris, assembly GCF_000499845.2. NCBI lineage: Eukaryota > Viridiplantae > Streptophyta > Magnoliopsida > Fabales > Fabaceae > Phaseolus > Phaseolus vulgaris. The sequence goes on from NC_023758.2 coordinate 32,641,847, forward strand.
AGATCCTATGATTTTTTTTTTGTCAGCATTCAGCTATGATATTTTTTAACAAAAAAATAAAAATTAATATCTGACGATAAAATAAACCATATAAGTTAATGATAAAATATGTATAATTTATTTAATATTGATTATTGGCACTTTTATGAGAAATTATATTTATTAGAATAAAATACTTTGCTCATTTTCTTAAAACAAAAACTGATCCAATATAAATAAGTATAACACGCATGTTGAATTAAGGTTAAAAGAACAACAAATCATGTACTTTTTTATTAAAATTTATAAAATCCTTCAATAACTTCAAAGACTAATTAATTTTCCACGATCATAATTTAGTTTGGAATGGGTTTGAAATAACGAGATACCCTTTACTTGTAGTTTTATATAAACATCTCTAAAAGTTCTAAACACGTACCAAACAAATGTTTTATCTAAAATTTGAATGGACTTTTTCGTTTAAAAAACACATTGCTGACTTTTACAGTTTACTGAATCATCAAAGACTTAATCTAGCGTGTTAATCGACCTGTGCTTACTAATTATATACCTTAATTTGAAGATTATGATAACGTTGGTTCAAAATTAGTGTATACTGATTATATTATCAGACTGGGTATTGTAAATCTAATTTAATCCAAAATACACCCTACGTATTGATTTATATATCTTCAAATCTAATAACTTTAGCTGGAGCATTTTTTAATTTTTTTGTGAATTTTTAAAAATTAAATATATTACATGGAGTTTCATTATTTTTATAAATGTCTTATTTGTGTAAATACTACGAGTATTTTAATCTGTGTACAGGATAACTAGTTATTTTATATTGTAATTAAAAGTTATGATAAATAAACATTTTTAGCCTAATAAATTGTATTTTAAATTTATAATAAATGTCTCATATCATACGAAGTTATTTCATTGATAATTTTTTATTTTTTTATTTATGTTTAAAAAATTGATTGAAGGAAATAAAAAGTCAAGAAAATATTTGAAATGGTTTGACAAAACGCAAGTTGGACGAATACAAGTCTGCAGCCTGATTTTTGTCGAATTATTCAAATAGTTTGACAAAGTAACAGTGTTTAATGAATATTTAAATAGATTCTTGAATTATAACTCTATTATCACATTAGTCTCTTTAGCAACAATTAAAGGGTGGTTAGTAATAATTAAAGGATTGTTAGGAGCAATTAAAGAGATGGATGGTATATTTGGTTGGATTCTCTCACTTGGTAGTAAAACAGTTTTTAATTTAGTTTAGTTAAAGAAGTTAGGGTGTGTTTAAAATTGTCAACTAATTAAAACTCTTTAATTCTCATAATACAATTTCAAAGCTCTTGTTAACCACTAATTTTGTATATCCCTTAAAGGAGGAAAAGGGGAATATATAATAATGAAGCATATAGAATCAAAATCAAGGTACCTTTAAATTCAAAATTGTCCAATTGCTTCAATCAAAGGCATTGATTAAATAGTGCAATGTGAAAAGATAAATATGACTAAATTTATTCATTTCAAAGGATGTGATGATAAGTTTATGGTAACAAGTGAGATATCATTATTTTTGTCTAAATAACATGTTTTATATGGCTTAACCAATGAAGTTTAAGTTGAACAACGAATAGGATTTGAGATGTTGGATGACTACAATTGACTCATTAGTATATGTATTACCTTTTGATTTTCTATTGCTATCAGTGTATCTTTATTTCCTAAGATATATACAATCTTGCTTATTGAGAAAGTTTGTAGGTCATATAATAAGAGTGTATACTTGACCTAAAATGGTCATATCAAAACTCAAATTGGAAGATGGTCCAAAAGGATTTTGATGGTGGGGTTGTTGTTTAGTTTTTGCTCAGGTTAAAAATGCCTCATTTTAGAATATTGCATACTCTAGATCCTTTTCTTATGAAATGTAACATGTTATTTAATATATTTTTTTTCAATGTCGTTTTTAATGTTTCAAATTTCTATTCATGAATTTTAATTTCTTAAAAGCTTTAGCACTTTAATACTTGTTGACATTTTCATTAGTTCCTCTTGTTCTACTTTCAAAGATCCATCCACCATCTCTCTTAATATCTTCTTTGAACACCTTAAATCTCTCTAATGTCACGAAAAACCTTCTAGTACTTTACTGCTGGTGGTTTGAGATTGAGGAAGATGTTTAGCACATGAGGAACTTGGTGATGAGGAGGGCCTTGCACTTTGAGGTTCCTAAGTGACCAAGTGCCTCACGTCACACTTATCTATTCAAATGGAGTTTTCTTAATAATCTAACTAACAATATTCATGAATTCCTTATGTACCATAAAGTTGAAAAGTAAATTACTTAATAATATTGTTGAGACACCGGTTATCACCAGTATATTTTTTTGCTTTTGGGTCTTCCAAAACCTATATAAACATGTTTTAGGTTGTGTTTTCATCTACATAGAATGTTTTTTACACAATAATATTCCAGTTCAATTGCTCTTACCTGACCCATGGCTCTTCCTCTCTTCCTTCGCTTCGATTGCATCTTCTCCATCTTCATCAACCTCAATGGATGTTTTCTCGTGTGAATGTAGATGCTTATATGAAGAATTATTTTGCCCCTTTTGAATAACCACACAATTTTATGATTTTGTCCCTAGATCTCTTTTTTACCTTTTTGCCATTTCTTTAATAGGTTGCCATCTTCTAGATGGTATTAGAGCAGGTTAAGACTTACTTTGCTTCTGTTGTTGTTTTTTCTTTATCCTTTCTTGATATTTTTCTATTAAGGAACAATGAAGTCACCTTTATTAGAAACTTTTTTATTATTATTTGCATCCTGGAGAAAATCCAAGATTGATTCTTGTTTCTCCAACTAACTGTGACACTTGGAGTAGATATATGAAGATGACTCTTTTATCCAAAAACAAGCTAAAATTTGTTGATGATAATATTTCTAAACTAGTAGTAACAATCCTAATTTTGAGGTCTGAGAAAGATGTAATGTGATGGTCCTTTCTTGGATTTCAAGAACCTTTAACACCACAAATTTTTGGGCATGTAATGTATATTGATGTTGCCAATAATCTTTGGGAAGATTTGACAGAAAGATTTTCTAAGGGGGACTATTTTCGAATCTCATATTTACTTCAGGAAGTACATTCCATTGAACAGACAGAAAGAAATGTAATTCAATTTTGTACTGATCTAAAAAATCTTTGGGAGGAACCTGGATATCTTAGGCCTATACCTAGTTGTGTTTGTAATATTCCTTTGAATTGTGCATTGTCTAAAATCTTTGTTCAATACAGAGATTCTGAGTATGTCATGTGTTTTTTAAAAGGTCTTGGTAAGATTTACAATATTGTTAAAACTCAAATCCTCCTTATGGACCCTCTTCCCAACATAAACAAAGTTTTTTCTTTAGTGATTCAACAGGAAAGACAACTTACAAGTGCTACTTCAAAAATAAAGGTTCTTTTGAATACCAATTATAAACAAGCTAATTGGAAACAAAAAGAAAAAGGTTCTTGGAAACCCCAAAATCAATCAAAATTAGATTTTTTGGAAAACTCAAGGAAGAGGAAATGCATGGTGTGGTCAAGGGAGAGACAGAAGCAGATCAAATAATCAGGTCAAGCAATACTTTTACTATCATAAAATGAATCATGTTGTGGATGATTGTTATTCTAAACATGGATATCCTTCATGGTACAAACAAAAGATTGAACAATTTATTACTAATAAAGATAGAGTCTACAATCTAAATGTATAGAATGATTCTTTACATCATAGCCACTCTCAAGAAGAGAAACAAGAAAGAAATTCTTTTACTACTGATCAGTTGCAAAGGCTTTTACAACTTTTAGAATCCTCAACAACAAGCAATAAATGTCAATTAGATTCAAAAGGTACAGTAATGAAACTACTACACCAGAAACACAAGTAAAGGGTCAGAATTCCTGGATCCTTGACACTGGTGCTATTAACCATGTGACATATCTTAAAGAACATTTTACTGTTATTTACAAAATTAGACCTATCAATATAAAACTACCTAACAGTTCCTTTATCATTGTCCATTATGCTGGAATTGTTCAAATTCAATATTTTATATATAACTAAATTTTCATTAAATATTATTTATATTCACAAGCTTATTAAAGATTTAAACTGTAAACAGTTTTTTTTTCTCTTAAGAAATGTTAGATTCATGACAACATTTCATCCAAGATGATTGGACAAGTTGATCTATGCCAAGGATTATACTATCTTCATAATTTTCATCTTGAATTATAGAAGAATGGTTTTTCGGTCAATACTATTCTTAATTGTAATGAAAATAATATTGATCTTTGGCATTAAAGATTAAGACATCCTAGTAGCAAAACTATTAAATACATTTGCAAGAATAAAGATTAGGATATCCTAGTAGCAAAACTATTGAATACATTTGCAAGAATTTTCCCTGTGTGAATTTTGTTTCTAAGACTTCTTGTGGTATTTTATTATGCCAAACAACATAAACTCCCCTTTCAGCAAAGTAATACATATTCCTTAAATGCTTTTAATCCTTAATTGTTTATATATGGGTCCTATTGGTATTCCTTATGTTAATAGGCATAAATATTTTCTAACCATTGTTGATGCTCATACTAGACACACTTAGATATATTTTATAAAATCGAAAGTCGAAACTAAAGTTTTTTTATACAATTGTGTCATATATGTTAAAGATTAGTTTAAATATGGTGTCAAAATTGTAAGGAGTTTGATTTTATTGAATTGTATGATAAATTTGGATTTTACATAAAAACAATCTTGTAGATTTTACATAAACAGAACTATGTTAAAACATCAACACATTTTTAACATAACTTGCAGTTTCTTTTTCAATTTGGTTTACCCAAAAATTATTGGTCGGATGTTGTTGCACATGCTTAATAATCAGGGATACCTTCTATATTCTAAAAAAAAATCTTCTTATAAACTATTACATAAAATACCTCCTACTTATCTTGATTTGAAAATATTTGGATCTCTTTATTTTGCTTCCAATCTTGAACATAATCATATTAAGATTGAACCTAGATCTAGGAAATGTGATTTCATTAGATATAAATAAGGAATTAAAGGATATGTGTTGTTGGATACGGAAAATAGGAAAATATCTTTCCTTATAAAATTTATGACGATGCTCCTGACGCTAACCATGACCCTGTTACTCAAATTAGTTTTTTTTTTTTTTTTACTAGAACCCTTAATAATGATAGTATCATCTTTACTAACACTGATAGAGGACCTACTAGTTATAAAGATCATATTTTTTTTCTATCAAGGAAAATTTAGACAACAATTAGTCAATATTGAAGAAGAGATTCACAACCAAGACTAGGAGATTCAAGAAGAATGCCATAACAGACCAACAAGTGATAATCTGATAAGATCAACCAGTGAAAAGAGAATACAATCTTTTCTAAGGTTAACAGTTCCATAACCACTGAATAAAATAAGAACAATTTTAAGACTCCATATCATATATCTTTTGTTTTATCTTACAAGCATTCATTTGAGAAATATCTAAATTAAAATCTTGTTATATCTTCTAACACTGAACTTCAATCTTTTGAACAAGCATTTAAACATACTAAGTGAATTACTACCATGAATACGGAGATTAAAGCTATACAAGAAAATCACACCCGATACCTCACTGATCTACCAGCAGGAGAAACACATATTGGATGTAATTGGGTTTACAAGATCAAACACAAAAGCTAATGGAACTATTGAGGGATATAAGACCCAACTTGTTGCCAAGGGTTACATTTAACTTGGAGGGATTGACTAGTTAGATAATTTTTACGTCAATTAGATGTTAACAATGCATTCTTGCATGGAGATGTTAATGAAAAAGTGTATATGACATCTCCTACAAGGTTAATTACCGAAAGACATAACCAAGTTTGTAGAGTCACAAAGTCCCTATATGGACTTAAACAGACCAACAGACAGTGGTTTGCTATGCTATCCTCTTTCCTCACCAATTTCAGTTTTACACAATTTAAATATGATTATTCTCTCTTTATTAGAAAAACTAAAAATTCTCTCATTGTTTTACTTGCTTATGTTGATGATATCCTTCTTGTAGGAAATTTCTTACAATAAATTGAGAGAATTAATTTTTTTAAATGAATCTTTTAATATCAAAGATCTTGAAGAACTAAGATGATGGACTTGAGGTGGCTAGATCTAAGAAAGGAATTCATTTATGTTAAAGGAAATGAATTTTGGATGCTTGCAAGTAAACCTTGTTTTACTCCTCTTATGTCCAACACCAAAATTCTTTTTGAAATTGTAGATAAGCTACAAAATCGCAATCCCTATATAAGACTCATTGACAAACTCTTATATCTCATCAACACTAGGCCAAATATAAGTTTTGATGTTCAAATTCTAAGTCAATTTGTTCAAGAACCCACAATTCATCATCAACAAGTTGCACAACATGTTCTTCATTACATCAAATCCAATCATGAACTTAGACTATTTTTTATGCTAAATTTGAAGTGCACATAAAGGCCTTCAACAACTCAGACTGAGACATTTTCTTAGGGGCATCACTCATCTCATGGAAGACAAAGAAACAAAACAATGTTTCTCGCTCTTCCTCTAAAGTCGAATACAGAGCGCTTACAGCTACTGCTTGTGAACTACAATGGATCAACTATCTTCTTCGTGACCTTTATACACAACCCTTTGATCATGTTACTCTCTATTTCAACAACCAATCAACTTGTCACATCGCCCATAACCCCAACTTCCATGAAAGAACGAAACACATTGACATAGATTGTCATGTGATTCATGAGAAGATACAAGATAAAAATCTACATCTATTACCCATTCGATCTTCCAATCAACTAGCTTATATGTTTACAAAAATCGTAAACTGGGTCATTTTTTCAAAATTTTGTTAAAAAGCTTGGTATAATGAGCATACATAATCCAACTTGAGGAGAGAATGTTGAGATGCCGATTATCACCATATCTCTTTTTTGTTTTTGAGTTGTATTTTTCATCTACATAGAATATTTTTCACACAATAATATTTCAATTGCTCTTACATGACTCGTGACTCTTTCTCTCTTCCTTCTCTCCGATTGCATATTCTTCAACTCTATGACATTTCTACTACTTCCTTGGTGACTCTCAAATAAGCACACCCACACGTACTGCTTACCGGAAAGGATGTACTGCCTCTGGCTCGCATTCCATCAGTGTTTCTCATGTGACTATAGACACTTTTGTGAATAATTATTTAGCCATTTTAAACAACCACACAGTTTTACAATTTTTTTCCCTTAGATCTCTTTTTTTACCTCTTTTCCTTTTCTTTAATGGGATACCATCTTCTAGGAATTCTCATCAAGTTTCTCAATAAATTTTAGTGGATTTGATTCCATTTCTTAAATTTCTTTAAAAACTATTTATATTTAGTAGAAAATTTCTTACTAATATTTCATAAGATTTTATGAACCTGCAAGAAAATTACTATAAATTTATTTTTTATGATTTTTTTCAATATAATCATCGTTATATTTTTTAATCATTGCTGTATGTTTCAAGAGACACTATCAGTTATGTTACCAATAATTGTTATTACGATTGCATCACAATTATAGAAAATAGAAATTATAATTTTCTCGTAATTTTTTTGTCAACAATAATTTTCCACATGCTCTCATTTTACTGACTAATCTTTAATGATTTCTAATTTTGTCATACTTAATAACTCAAACTCACCTAATAGAGACCTAACGATCCTTACCTTTACACTTTCTTGAAACTCTAGTAGTGTGTTCTATCTCTCTTTGACACTTGTGAGATTGTTCTTGAAAAAATTGTATCTACCACTTGTAGAAAATATAATGTTCTTGAGTATTTCTACTTTTCCATGGGAGCAATGATGTCATCTTCCACAGTCTCCGATAAATCTTGAGAGAAAAAACTATTTTCATGTTTACAATCTTAGTTTTCTCCCATGTGCAAGAATAGATGAAGAATGAATGATATTAGTCATTTGGTTAGGAAATTGTTGGGATTGGTATGGAATATAGTAGGAAAATTTTTATGAAAATAGTTGGGTGTTATTATTAAAAAGTGAAAAAAGGTAAATGTCCTAATCTATGTGGTTGTAAAAGGTAACTTTATGTGGTTGTAGAAGGTAAATTTAGATATGATGGGTAATGTAAATGAGTTTTGAATAATGTAGTAATGAATTTGATGGAAAGAAACTTCATTTGAATTTTTACGAACTTCATATAATGAGAGATGACACCACATGTTACATTAAATTAATTTTCTAAAAGTTGTCTGTACTAGGTGCATAAAGATTATTTTACTCGATGGCATATCTTGTGTTTGCTTTTCTATATTGTTTTTATAATTCTAAAAATTGTTAGTTAAAGTTTCTAGAATTTTAATTTTCTTTTAATTTTCTTTTAATTTTCTAAATAATTTTATAGAAACAAAAACTTAAATTAAGCTTTTCTTTTAATCATAAAAGATTGAGGAGGAAACCAAAAAAATAGAATAAAATACGATGCTAAATTTAAAATTATAAGATATGACTATTATTTAATTGATTTGTAGAAATGCCATGCTGATTAACATGATTTTTTATACTCTTAATTGTTAGGAAATCACAAAATGTTATAAAACGACCGTAAAACATTGCAGTAGTAACCAATGGTGGTGTAGGAACTGAGAGCATAAGAAAAAGAAAACAAGATGAAGTCATTTGGGAGATGTAGATGAAAAAAGTTAGATCCAAATTTTGCTGTTTCTTCCAGTGACCACTCGTTTTTTGTTTTTCAAATTTGTATGTAGACGTTCAAGCATTTCTATTGCATGTTCCTGCCAAATTACTCCTCCTTATCTCCATCTTCATCATCTTCGTTGTAGTTGAAGGGTAGAGGCACAGACTTGAATGCACGGTACTTGCCAACATTGTTCAAATGCTCATTCTCCACCCTGAATCACGTAAGTGTAAGAATGAATACATGATGCAAATGAACTTTTTAAATGCAGTACAAATAAAATATTTTTCCTTTGTGGCATGCAAAACAGAACTACCAAGATGTTGTTTTCCTCTTGGTTACCTAAAGAAGTTCCATAAGCCACGACGAATGATCTCTAAGCTGGCAACAATGCTGATCATGGCTTGTCTATGCAAGAAGGAGAATTTGAAATTCAATATTGTCTGTAACCATGCAAACCTTAACAAGACATTCAGCACCTGTGTATGGTTTCAACAAATCATCAACTTCCACAAATAAAACACACTAAAAAAGCAATCCATATTGTCTATTGAGAATGGTATATATATTATGCAAGCATGTTTAAGTGAATTTTTTCAATAGAAGAAACTCTCTCATATTAGTTTCTCCAAATTCACTTTTTAAACTTGTTCATATAAGTTCAGCTACAAGTAACCCATGTAAGATATTATAATGAGTTTAAGATAAAGAGTTTTTTTGTTTTGCTCAACTTTATCATAACTCAAACACATACTTATATTCTTCTCAGAAACATCGTATTATTAGCATTTCTCATTTCTACTTAATATCGAACTCAAACACATATTTGGATTCTTCACAGAAACATCATATTATTAGCATAGACCTATGTTTAAGTAACAGTTAAATTTTTGTTTAACATAGTTTATACTAGCAGCGACAAGTCAAACTACAAACTGAGTGTGTAGATTATTTTTTAGAAAGAAAAGCAGAAATTTAACATAAACATCTTAGAAAATATCCAAGTCGAATAAGTTTTTGTTCCCGTTGTTAAGTTCATACCACAGCTGCGAAATATACACTTTTATGAGGGAGTAGGAGTTTGTCTCTGAGCCATCGGTTCTTGGAATGTCTTTGGAGGAGGCCCCAATCTATGACAAGGTCCCAATATGTGGAGAAAATGGCTGTAGATATTGAGAATATCCAGGCCATCACTTTCCAACGCCATCCTCCATCAAGAGAATCAGCTGTTCTTAGGCAAACAGCTGCAATAGTGAGGAAATACTTCAACCCGTTATATCCTTGCATTATATCTTTCTCCTCGTAAAGTCGCCTTAGGCACTGGCATGAAAAAGAAGAACATCATTTGACAGTCTCAATCATTTCTTAATCAAGACCATGCACATTTACTTTCTTAATCAAGAGCATGTTTCAATAAACAGCTTAAGTTAACTGTTATTATACTTCATGTTTGGATGAACTTTTTCCATAAGCACTTATACAAGAAAACATATATAGTACACACTTGCTTATGTGATAGAAACCCTTCCAAATGCTCCATGCATACCTGTATTCTTGTTTTTAAGACCTACAGCTAGAATGTGTGCGGAGGAAAATGGAATGAAGTGTGTACCTGAAGAAAGCGAGACCAGTATGGAATCACAGCGACAATGAATGAGAAAGCTATGAATACCCTTGTTGACTTGCAATTTGTTTCTCTGTGTTTGAAGTCACCCCAACCATAGTAGCATATGTAGAACTCAAAACTTCTCAAGGCTTGAACCTGAATAGGTAAAGAAATTATATTATCTGAGTGACATTGATCATGGAAGGGAAAATGGTACTACAAGCTGTAACATTAGAGGCAGAAAAGTAAAGTATAATCCCATGGCTTTCACTGACCTGACTTGTAAATTGATCTGCCATGAAGAAATCTGGCAGTGTGACCTGAAGCAGTGTTAAGAGATCCGAGCAAAATCATTTTCAAAATAAATGGGGATCTTTAGTAACTTATCTTGGCTACAATTTCTCTTTACCTTGTATAGAGGAGCACAGATGCAGTGAAACAGAGATGCAAGGAAGAACACTCGGCTTGATCGATATACGATGTTTAATGGGCATAATAAAACGGAAATCACAATCTGCAGAGTAGAAATGAATTCACTACGTAACTTTACAAAAGGACTCTGACAAACTTAATGTGATGGACTAATAGCCTTACTAGAACCAAGATAACGGGCAAAAGTTCAGTGAATAATTTGTAATCTTTTGTCACAGGATCTATTTGCATGTCTAGATTTACTAGCACGCTGGTTAGTGCCAATGCTGCCAGGGCAAAACTAAGGAGAAGGACTTGATTGTAGCCTAAGTCAGTGCCTTGCTTAAAACCAAATATGAATGAATGGTTCACTCTGTATCGCCTCCAGAAGTATATATTAGCAGCGTACATCAGCATGTGTAAAACTACAAATCCAAATAAACTGCAGAGTTTGAAAACGACAAGTTAGCTATAATTTTTCTGCTTCCTTTTCACATTACAGACAGACAAGATGTATATTTCAAAATCAGCATATAAATTTGCCTGTAAAGAGGAAACATGATTTCCATGTATTTGCTACTTCCTGAATGATCCATGACTTTACGCGTACGGACAATTAGAATAAGAGCCACTATTAGAGCAGCAGTGCATCCGGCAGAAAAACCTGAGCACCAGTTACATGTCATGTGAAGATTGTTTCAAGACCATGAATATGTGTGATAATCTTGAACCATGTAATGATTTCTCATGAAGTTTGCGAATATACAAAGTTAGTACACATTGCACACCAAAATTCCATATTTTTTTATGCATATCTATGTAACATGTACACACACACATCAAGTACTGGTTTACCCATGGAAAATGTAATCCTGTGCCTTTCTCTCTTTGGTTTAGGTCGCAGGATGCTCATTCCTTTATTTCGATTTGAGTTGGAAAAGTGCTTAATGAATACATTTTCCACCCTCTCCATAAGCCTGGTGACCTGCAGGGAAAAGAGTTTCATAAAACTAAGTAATAATGCATTCAAAATGATGATGCCAAGGCTTAGGTCCATATATGCAATTCTCACCTCATCAGAGCTCCCAAGGCAGGAGTTATCAACCATTTTCATGTAAGCTTTTGCTGCACCTCTTGATGTGATCTAAAGCATGAAAAAAATCGAGGTGAATAGGCAATTTTGTTTCTTGCTTCAAGTTTTTGAAAGTTTAGTAATTACCTTGTCATATTTCTTCATTATCTTTGAAAATGCCAACGCATTTAGAAATCTGTTTCATGAAGTAAATACAAATCCATAAGAAACGTTAAGATAACACAACTATTGATGTAAAAGAGATTGTGATAGCGTCTACAACGTGTAGTTCTTTAGAAGTCGAAGCTTCTGATAAAACTCAACAAAAGCCCGTTTGAGTGTTTCTTCTACTTTGCTCAAATTTTCCTTGTTGAAATTTAACTCTGCTTGGCCAGGGTAATTGATGATGCCTCTTATAGTTGAACGAGGAGTCTCATATGTGTTATTTAGCTGCACTCGATTAAGTATATCCACAGAAGCAGGTTTGATGGGTTTGATAGGTTTGATATTCTTCTTCTTGTTCTGTACTTCAACTTTTTTGTTAGTAGTTTCAATCACTTTACCTTCGACAAAATTGTCAAACTTCTCTAAATGTCCATCATGGGAACTTCCTTCCTCTCTGATATCTTCAATTACCGTGGAAATCCTTCCTGTCCATGCACCAGAAAATGACTCAACGCATAAACTGAGAACTTCTCTACCATTCACTTTAAACATTGGAATTTAGTATACTATAATGATGTTATGAGATGAGGTTATAAGATGGATTCATCAAATGATACTATAAGATTATGCCATCAGATGCAGGGAAAAGCAAAACCAGTATGTGAAATATAAAAACCAACATGCGTAGTAATACGAGTAAAAAAGGATAGAAGCAAAACTGATAAATGCTATACTCTAATTATGAAACCCCTAAGCACAACAAAAAGTAAATCATAGACATAGGAATAAAAAGGATAAAAGCAAAACTGATATATTGCATATTGTAATCATGGAACTTCTAAACACAGGCAAATAGTAAATTATGTCTTACTAAAAAGTAGGACACCATTGGCCTGCCACGACTTGTTTTGTACTAGTACAGGCAAAAGCTTACAAACAAACACAATTGCACATGCATTTAAAATTTTATTATGACGGTTTGAAAAATGCAATTGCTAAATAAAAATTACAAATAAAGATACCAAAAAGGTCATCTTACCTTTATAATTGCAGTTATATAGACAACAATCAACGACCCTTCACAAAACATAGAAATTTGAGTCTGATATTTTTGGACCTTTCCCAATAATGGAAATAGTAGAACTAATTGTTTACAAGTTGTTATCGTCGCCAACTGCAAAAAATGACCCAGTTTTTCATGTGTGCTTGTTGAAGTTATGCAAAGGTGTTCATGGTCAATAACACGATGTCTAATGAGTTGGGTCCTATAGTCCAACCAAGTTAGTTAGTGCAATCTGGAACCATCATTTAGAGGGCAACAATATGTCCCTCATGTATTCGTTCATTCAGACTATCGAGCTAGCTTCAACCTTGAGGACAAGATTGATTGATTTAGATGGAAGAGGCACTGTCATGAGTCAGAATGAGTATTGGTGAAAAATAACCTTCAGAGAGATATAATACACAGAAATATTCTTGGATGAAATGTGAGAATTGTCCCTTATCTCGTCAACCTTTCTTCAGGATTTGTCTTTTTCTTTTAGGAGTTATTGCTTTATTCTCCATCACTCGTTCCTTTCACAAATTTATTTATATATATATATATATATATATTTTGTAATTCACAATAACAGTTCTTGCTTTAATCAAATTAGTTCAATTGTTTAATATTCATCTTAAAAGAGCTTTAAGTGGTAGCATATACTAAGATATACCATATACCCTGAGCATATATTATCTTGTGTTTGGTCTGTCCCACATAGACATGTCTCGTGTTTGGCATGCAGATTCATTTTACTAGTCTCTCCCGCATAAGAGGTAGTCCACGGGTTAACCCGCGCATAAGAAATTTTTTTAAAAAAAATAATTAAAATTTTATTAATTATAAAAAAAAATATTTTTTTTTAAAAAAATAAAATCTTATCCATGTTTCAATTCATTAAATTAAGATCAAAATATGAATTTAGTATGAGAATTGTTAGAATGTTTGATTAAAAATAATTAAAGTTTTATTTTTGCATTTATTTTCCCTCTTTCACTGTATGTATCAAATCTTATCAAAAGTTTTGGTACAAATATTCTAATAAAGAAGACTAATTTTTTTAAAGAGTATTTTATTGAAATCTCTTTTTTATATTATTTTTTTATTAATAAATTTTAAATATAAGACTTTACTTAAAACTAGATCCAATGTTACTCTTAATATTAACTTTTTTAGATTATTAAAATAAAACATTACATTTTTATTAGTACATTAAATTATTTTTTAAAATAAAATAAAAATCACACTACAATAATAAATGAAAAATGTATGATATTTTTTAACAGAAAAAAATAAAATAATAACTTTTTTATTTATACAGATCAGCGAACCAATTCATCCTATCTATCATTAACCCGTGCGAACTATGCGGAACATAATGACTAGATTAATAAGTCTGTCTCCTACATCTTTATAGCGCGTTGTGAAAAGCAACTCGCATGACCCCCGCTTTGTCATCCTCCTATTGTAATCTTAAGCATGCCAGGTAACAAAACTACTACACTATACCATGTCTCCCCTACCAATTTCTCAATTTCCAATATAAGTATTACACATTTCAAGAGTCTCAAACTCAACTATAAATCCAAATATAATACATAATTATGTATGTTAAACTTTGTCCTAAATTAAAGATCTGCATGTTACTATGGGTTTTACCAAACCTAGATACTTAACTTACTCACTGTCTAAATAAGAAGGGTAATATTATGGGACAGTTTCGTAAAATTATCCAAAAAAACTTGTAACTTATTTTTTATAATAAATAAATATTAAGTTATTCAACCTTGCCAAGTGCGAGTTGCTCAGCTGTTTGTACGGTTTGCTTTATCATATTTTATTTATCTTTATCTATAGTAATATAGAATAAAATTTTGTACTTCATATTAAATTATTTTTTATTTTATCATTAATTACATTTTAAATTCATAATACAAAATTTATAATGAAAATAAAAAAAATAAAAGTACAGTCGCAAAAAAAAAAAACAAAACATAAATTAACAAATATTTGACTAAATTAAAAAAAGTGTTCATATTCGTATAATTCAACTGTTTAGAATGTTTGATTAATCAAACCCTTTTTATTATAATATAATGTATTATAAATAATTATTATTTTTATATAATAAATAAAATCATATAAAATAAAATAAATAAATATTAAGACTGGTAATAAAAAATGTAATATCAATCATAACCCAATGCCTGGTAAACAATAATGGATGTGTCCCAACCCAACCACAGTAATCAGATAAGATCGACCATTATATTTTTTTTTCAAACTTAATCACCACACGATAACCACAAGTTACACGCACCTACCGACATAAAATCAGTGATATTTTTGAATGACTGGGGTCATATTGCAAATAGCATTTGTTATCACATCAATTTCAATGTCTGCTCCAAATATGCAAATATTCCTAAGAAAAAATAGGTTTACTTTAGTAACTAAGATTACTTCTTTTGACCTTTAAAGTGAAAATTGAAATGACTAACTATACTCTCTAAACATTTAAATTATGAGTGGTGATATCTTAACCCCACAAAAAATAAAAAACATACATTGTACAAATTAATAAAATAATGTTTTATTATATTTAATTTATTTTTATTTTAAATATTATAATATTATTATAGTGTGTGTCAGTGTATGTTTTTACTCTTTCTGGTATGAAAGAAATCTTTTCAACCGTTTCCTTAAATTATAGAATTGAACTCCTGTGAAGTGAAAATTGGTTGAAAAGAATTGAGCAAGCAGTGACTGAGATTAACTAGAACACACATACTAACAGAATGTAGAAGATGAAGATGGAAACTTACTGTTGAGCTGAACTCCCCTGGGAGTATTAGCATGCAAAACTGTGGTTGAAGCAGAGACATCAGAAGCAAGACGAGTCATCTCAACTGAGCAATCAAATGACTCATTTGGATTCTCAACTTTTACCCTGAATGCTACCAAAGCATCCATTTGCTTGTTCAACTCAGCAGCTTCCTTCATTACTTCTTCAACTTTGGACCTGTAGAACCTCACCACTTTGTTGAACTCGTCATCAAGTCTCCTGAAGTACACCAACTCGTACTCTCCACCTTCTTCTGCGCTCATATGAAAGGTAGTTTCAAAATTTTCATGACCATCTCGCACCACTGAGTGCACCAAAATGGGTTGGTTCTCAATATCCTGGTCGGGGCTCGAGGGCTGGTAATGCCTCTGTGTGAGGCCACTGAAAGTTCTGTAGAGTGATAACTTTCTCTTTAGAACTGATGGGGTGGCACTGGAATGAGGCCTGTTTCTTTGCTTCTGAACTATGATTTCTTTCAAGAGCGATTTTAGGTAGCCATAGTCCATGTATGCTTGCTCCCATTCTGGTACCATTTGTGCAGCAAATTCCTTCCCAAACTTCATTTTTATGGTTTTTTTGTGCAATCTTGATTCTAACTTGGAATTATGAAGAGTGATGAGAAGTAATGGTTGAATCTAACTAGAAAAAGAGAACGAAAAGGTGCTTCCTTGGAAGCTTCTGGAAATGTAAATAATAGAGTTTTATTCCTGCAGGAGTCCACCCTCTCCCTACCGTACAGGCATTAATAATTCAAATTATATATATTTTAATTTTTTCATATTATTTAATTTTAAATTTATCTTTTATTATATATATTTAATTACAAACTCGTAAAATCAATCAGAAATTTATACAATTCTAAAAATGGTTAAATTATCATTTATCTTAATAATTGTTTAGGTTGCGTTTTTGTTCGGACTTGACTAACATCCACCTCACTTTTTTCTAAAGCATAAGTAGTACAATTTTATCCCAAATTATCATATTGGTAGATTTTTTTTTTAATGAAAACGACATAAGGTAAAAAAAAGTGACTTTAAGCCTTTGTTTCAAAGAAGATACTGTTTATAAGAGGAAATCAACACTAATATCATTTATTTAGATCACTAATTTAGGTAAAAGTATGGAAGTATAGAAAAAGAGATATTCATCAATAGTAAAAACTGTGTCTCTCTCATATCAACTCATGATTTTTTTAATTTATCCTAAATTTTTAAAAAGCTCAAAGCAAAGAAAAATTACTAAAAAAAACCAAAAAAATTGAAAGATCAGATCATATAATACAATAAAAATATTAAATATATTTATAATAAAAAATAAAAATATTCTATATATTTATAATAAAATAAAAATATTATTATATTAATAAAATAAAATAAAAATAATTATTTTTATTATAAAATTTGTATACATATTATCGATGAATATAAATTCCACAACATTTGGTTATAGTTGGTTTTTTAAAATTATTTACATTGTCTTATCTCTCGATCAACTTTTGATCAACTTTTATTTCATTTGTAGTGTCTCTTTCTGTTAAAATTGTTATGAGCATATTAAGTTCTTTCTTATAAAATTTTATAAAAAAAAATATTTTTAATAATTTAACTCATTATTTAATTTCTTTAAAAATAAAAAACAAAATTTTTTTTTTAAAAAAAAAATATTAAAGTATAAATTTTATATAACTAAAATTGTCTTCACAATTTTTTTTCACAAAAATCATTTTATGTAAGCACGATATCTTTATAATTTTTTTTTTCAAAATCGTGTTTTTACCTCACAAGTTATCTGATTTCAGTAATAAAAAAAAATCTGACAATTCTAATAATTTTGGGACAAAATTGCAACATTTGTGTACTTTTACCCCTCACTTTCTCTATACTTGGGACATTGAGGTTTTGATGTCATATAACCAATTCCTAGGACTCAATAACAAAAAAGGGGCTAAATTAATTAGTATATTTGATATTCAACTTCGTGTGTCACTTTTGATGGAATGTTATGGTTTGTAGTGATAATACATTTTACGGTTTTTGTTTAAAAATTAGTACCTAGTTAATTGCATAATTTCTAATTAACTTCTTAAATTAAAAAAAAAACTATAATAGGTTATTTTGTAAAGAGAGTTCTAGAATTTATTTATGGCGCTTAAAACTGCTAAAAATAAATATTTCTGGGAATTTGAAGAACTCTAGAGATTAGAAAGTGTGACATATACCAGATTTGTTGTGACTTTACAAACGTGTTTTAAGGTATATAATTCTGTTGAGAGGTGAGTTACATTTTGAAATCTCAAGAAATCAGGAAACATGTCGGAAGAAAAGGCCTGCAATAAATTAATGAATGTGTTGTTTGGTGATGATACTTTCCCATCATCATTCTTTTCTACTTTAATTTAATAACAAAAACTATTATTTATTTTTATTTTTATTAATTAAACATGATATTTTACCATTAAAAATTTATAAAGTGGAAGTAAGAAAAAAATATAAGTGTCCGAAGATAATTTCTAAAAATAATAGCAGTTAGTAGATTGGTTTCTCAAAAAAGTGTATCAGCTTTTTCTGTACGTAAATGTGATTAATGTGTTGTGTTTCTTGTGGATTTACTTTACAGCTCATGCATGTTGTACATCAAGCCATGTTCATTTGTATTTGTAGGGTTCCTTTCACTAATTTGTTGGTTAGTGATAAAACATATCTGTAATAAATGCTGATATTTGGTGAGAAAATAATTTAAATAATGGTGGTGAGTGGTATGAAAAGTGAAGGTGAGTTTCTTACACCGGACATCACTTTTCTGCATTTTATTATTAGAGATGCTCCAAATCAACTTTATAACCAACTCTCTTTTCAAATGATGAAAAGAAGTTTAGATTATATCTAATAAGCAAGTAAAATTAAACATTTGTTTTATTGAAACATTGGTTAATTTCTTTTATTGAAAATTATATGAAAACATATTTCTTCCCATCTCAATAATTTTTTTTCTCATTCACTCTTTAATTATTTTTGCATTGTTCATTTGATTTGTTGTCTGTAACATTACGCAGCATTCCCAGTCATCTATCAATTGAATACCATTCCTTATATGTCACTTTACATTAAAAAAACACATATATGATGTGGTTTCAGCATGCTCCCTACACATAGGCATAAATAATCTCTCACCCTATGTTTACTAGACTACTCTTTCTTTTAGCACTCTACAGGTAAAACATTTTGTACTGGACAATGCTTTCATTTTCACATAACTGGAAAAGAATAATTCCCTTCTTCGGACTCCCATCCCATAACACATTATATGCTGATCTAACTAAGAAATACTGGTTAATATTTGTTTTCCAATTCACTTTGTCTACTTAAAATAATTTATATATAATTATAAAATAAAAGTTTAATTTACTTTTTACTATTTTTATGTACAATATTTTGTGTTAGCATAATTCATTGGAAGCCAACTTTTAAACTGGTTATAAATATAATCTATATACAAATGTCATTAATTGATGTATAAAGATGAATTTTTATCGAATTTATAACTATTTGTAATTTTAAAAATAAGATTATACAATTGAATAAGTTATGTTTGTAAAATCGATTTTAAAATGAAAAAATTGTGTTTGAAAGCATAACTCTTAATTGTTTTTTCAATTTCTACTTATAACATTATCTATAATATATATATATATAACATCTCTATTTTTTCTACATCTAATAATATAATATTATAATATGGATGATATTTTAACATAAATATTTACATACAAACATATATCATGTGTATAGTAGTTCAAAATACATCTCTCTTCATAGAAAAAATAATATTTACAAACTTCAAACAAAGTAATGAAAACAAAATATATATATATTCCATTTGTTCATTAGGGAGTTCTCTTACATTTAAATTCATCTGCTCCCATCTAAAATACATTATCATCACAGATAAAGAAAACAAAACACAATAAACAATAGGGTAGGCTAGCTATAAAAAAATTGCTATAATTTTTCAATTTCAATTAACAAACATAAAGTCATTAGTTCTCATACATTCTCATAAAAAGCATCAAGTGTTTATCATAATTCATAATTCATCTTTTTCATGTCAAACTTCTACTTGTTGAATTACTAAGAGTCTAAGTTCAAGAAGGGGTGAATTGTACTTAGATAAATTTTTGCAAAAAGACTATTTAGTTAACCCTGATAGAAAAACAATTGATTGTTTTATGAAATAACATATTGAATTTTCCTTAAAAGCAATTTCATCCTTGTAGGTAGTATTTCATCGTCTCCAATTTTCTTCAACATGGATAAAAGCATAAGATTTATACTTGCTCCAAGATCGAATAATGTCTTCCAACTGTAAGATTTTCTATTATGACTGGCAAAGTAAAATTCCCTAGATCTCTAGATTTCTCTGGCAAAGATTTCTGAATGATGGCACTACATCCAGCTTCTAATTGCATTGGCTTTTTCTCCTTAAACCTTCTCTTTTTTATCAACAGATCCTTCATAAACCTGACATAAGTTGGCATCTATTACAAAGCTTATGTAAAAGGGATATTTATCTGCAATTGCTTAAGGATATCACGAAATCTGAGAAATTTTCGTTCTTTGTCCTTCCTTGTTGGAGCATGTGGATAAGGTAAATCTAGAATTAGAGCACTCTTCTTTCTAGTCTCAAGTTTTTTCTCTTTTTTCTTTTCTATATGTACACTATCTTCTTCTTCTTTTTTCTCTTCTTCTTCTCCCTCACACTCAGTTTTTCTTTCCTTGTCTTTTTTCTCCTCACAAACAATCAAATTTTCACCAATCCCCTCTCATATAACTATTCCTAGTAGTAATTGACTTACATTGCTCTTTGGGATATGTCTGTGTGTTGGTTGTAAATTGACCATTTTGGGGGTCCTCCAACTGCTTTTGCAATTTTTCCCACTTGTGTCTCCAGGCTTCTAATTAAAGTGTCAATATTACTTTGATTAGACTGTGATGCTTGCATAAATTTCTCCAAAGTATCTTCCAATTTGTTTGTTCTCTCCTGAATTGAAGGATATAGTGGTTGTTGTTGTTGAAAAGGGTCTTGCTTGTTAGATGGACTAACATCTTGTTTCCACCAAAAAATTTGATTATGATTGCTTCTCCATCCTTGAGGATAATTATTATTGTTGGAAAACCCACCTTGCCTTCCCTAATTGCTCATGTAATGGACTTATTCTTCAGATGGATTATTCTGAAAGGAACAATGATCGTTTGGATGATCACCTCCACAAAAATCACACTCCATGGATTGAATCTGGCTATGATAAGAATCTTGTAATTGTGTCAGCAGCATAGATATCTGCTTCGTCAATGCTTCCATCTGCTATGTCAGACTATTATTTTGAGCCAAAATTCCATCTGAAGTATTATGGTCCAATATCCCTTTCTTCGTCTCAATTTGTATATCATTTTGGACTTGATAATTTATGGATGTTAATGCATCAATAATATTTGTCATCTGTTATACATCAACAACCATCATCGTACCACCAACTGCAGGGTCTAAAAGCATTTTCGTATCATATTTAAGGCCATTATGAAAGATGTTCAATTGTGTAATATTCTCAAACTCTTGGTTTTGGCATTTTCTCGTCATCACTTTGAATTTCTCCCATGTTTCACAGAAGGCTTCATCTAATCCTTGTTTGAACATAGAAATGTCAGACTTTGCTTTGATTTACCGGGATAGTAGAAAAAATATTTGTAAAAATTTATCCTCTACAACTTTCCAACTGGTGAGGCTCTGATTTGGATGTGATTTTAACCATTCCTTAAGGGCTTGTTTGCTTCCATGGGTGGTCCTGTTGTCGACGACGGAAGTCACAACACCACCCCATTTGGATCAATGTATTGTTGCGGGTGAGGGTGGAAGGAAAGAGAAATGGGAGTGAATTTCGGTTCTCTCCAAAGATGAAGAGAAAGTTGAGCTGAGGAGAGGGAGTGCCACGTCATTCATAGTAAGTTACTTTGGTGCCCTTACTTTTGTGCTGAACAGTGCCCCTGCATGCATGCCACATGAAAGCATCAGATTCCTGACTTGGCTCAGGAATCGTTTGACCGTGTGAAAGTGTGAAAGGTGAGTGAATGCAGTGGGTGAGGTAGGTGGGTGTGGAATGAAGTTGGCTATATAAAACGAAGCATGAAGGTGGTTCCTCCATTCACAGAAAAGCAAAGAAAGCGAGCCATTAGAGAGTGTAGTGCAGTGTGGTTGGAGAGATTCGTAAGTCATCATAGTTTGTGGTAGGGGCTTGAGTTACATATAGCTTGTTCATCTCACGTCCTGGGTTCATCTCTGTGGTTCATCTGGGTTCATCTGTGGGTTCCTCTGAGGTGAGACCATGTCTTTGAATGGTGCTTAAACGATTATGGTGAAGATAATCGATGAAGCAAAGTTAGTAATTGATTATCTGTAAAAATTTCAACCCATAATCGATTATCTGGAGTGTGGAAAAAGGGTCATAATCGATTATTTATTGTCATAATCGATTATGCTTGTTTTTTGCCTACTAACATAATCGATTATCCATGGATAATCGATTATCCTATGTATATAACTGAAGGAATAATCGATTATGTTCTAAATTTTTTGAAATTCTGTGTTTCTTAATTTGTTTTATGTGATTTTCAGGCACTCGTGGTGGTGTGTTCTTCATCCTATCAGTCATCCTATTGTGATGTTCTTGCTTATCTTCAGGTTTTTAAATTTTTTATGTAAAGTTATTTTTTTTTCTGTTTTATATTTATGTTTGGATGATTATGGTTTTGTAATATAATTTGTTTAGAATTTAGTTTAGTTAATTATGTTAAGGAGTTATTAAATTAATGTTGGTTGTGATATAATTTGTTTAGACTTTAGTTTAGTTAATTATGTTAAGGAGTTAGTAAATTAATTGCTTTATTTGATTTATTGTTTTAATTTTAGTAGATAATTATAATTTTTATAAGATTTAAGAAAAATATTTATTTGTATGAAATGAATGATTTACAGAATGGAAACAAAAATTTGTAAAGTTTAGGTTTTTGATTATAATAAACATAAATTATTAATGTTATAATTAAATCAAATAAAAAAATGTTGTAGTGATTAAAGAAAACTGAAAAAGTTTAGTTAAATATTGTTTATAAAAGAATAGATTTGTTTATTTTAAATGATTGGACAAAAGTTATTAATGTTATCATTAAAAACATTAAAAAAAATGTTTTAGTTATTTTTGTTATAAGATTTAATTGTTTATAAGAAAAAAATTAATGTTTTTAAAATGAATATTTTTACAATTGGAAATAGAAATTTGTAATTTGTAGGTTTTTTAAAAAGTAATTGATATTTTAGAAGTGGTATTTTTAATTGATATTTTAATAATAAATGTAGAAAGTAATTATTTATTTAAAAATGAATTGTTTATAAAAAAATATTTACAAAATTTAATTTAGACAGAATGGAATTCAAAATTTAAAAAATATTTGTATAGGGTTTTCAATTTTGTAGATTTAACATAATTTATTAATGTTATAATTAAAAACATTATAAAAATATTGTAGTAATTAAAAAAAACAGTGAAAGTTTTGAGTAGAAATATGATTTTGACTTAATATTTTTTAATTTGTATTTCACATTAATTATTAGTGTTAGAATTAAATGTTATTAAAAAATGTTAAAGTAATTTAAAAAGTCAGAAAAAGTTTACATAAGAAATATGAATTTGTAATAATAATTTTAGATAGTTATTAGTGTTTAAAAATTAAATTGTTTATAAGAAATAATATTTTATTTGTAAATAATATTTTTACAGAATATAAATAAAATTTATTAATGTTTAGTTAATATTTTTTGAGATTGTACATAAATTATTTGGTTTGTTTATATTTATTTGTTGTTTGATTAAATTATGTTATTGAATGATATAGTACTTTTTATTAATATTTTTATTAAAATTAATTAAAAGTACGTTTTAGGGTAATTGTATTGGTGTACTTTTACACTGATACGGTAACCGCGTTCGGTATGAATTCGGAAAGAAATTATGATGAGGCAGAGATAGTACACTTTGAGGAAACAGTTGCAATTTATGACGATCTTGTTGCGGCGAACATGAATTTAATTTCACAAATCGAAGAACAAATAAAAAAAATAATCAAGGTGCATCAGTCATGATTCTTTGTCTGATTGCTTTTGGATTGAAATTGTTACGCACGGTGCCTACTACAAGCAACTGTATCAATGAGTCCCAACCACAAAAAGAGCGCCGCAGACAAGAATTGATGGAGTACTTGGTTCACACTGAACAATCTCGTCACATTATTCGCATGGGACCAGAAGCTTTCATTAAATTATGTGAACGAATACAGGGAACTGAACTTGTTAAAGATGCATATCGATCAACCATGGAAGAACAAGTAACGAAATTTCTGCATATTATTGGGCATAATGTGAAGAATCGAAGTGTGTCATTCTTTTTCGATCGGTCTGGAGAAAGTTTTCCGTCACTTTCGTAATGTTTTGAGTGCAATTTTAAGGTTGGAGGGGGAATTCTTAATTCAACCTAATGGAACGGTTGTAGAACCACACATCCTTAACAACAATCGATTTTTCCCCTACTTTAAGGTTTGTTGATAATAACATTACTTGAAATTATGTGTAATGTCTTCTTTAGTTTGTGTTTAATTAAAGTTATGAATTTTTGTTTACATTAGGATTGTTTAGGGGCCATAGATAGGAGTCATGTACGTGCTAAGGTTGCACGTGCTGATGCGCCTCGTTTTTGAGGGAGAAAAGATTGGCCAACCCAAAACATATTTGCAGCCTGTGACTTTGACATGAAGTTCATATGTCTTAGCCGGTTGGGAAGGAACTGCCTCCGATTCAAGGATATTGAAAGATGCTTTGGTACGAGGCGATCCTTTGGTTATTCCAGAAGGTTAGTTATAGGGGATTGGGTGTGTAGAAGAATTAAAAGGTTGTAGTAGTATATACTAACAGCTTTCCACAATCTTTGTAGGAAAATACTATCTTGGTGATGCATGTTTTATGTTAAAACGAAATATAATAACACCTTATCGCGGGGTGAGATACCATTTGAAAGAATATTCGCGAAGAGGGTCACAAAATGCAAAAGAGTTGTTTAATCATCGACATTCATCACTTAGGAACGTAATTGTGAGAACCTTTGGGGTACTTAAAAAACGTTTTCCAATTATAGCCAGTGGGACTGAGCCACATTATGATGTGGATACTATGACAAAAATTGTTTTAGCTTGTTGTATTCTGCATAACTTTCTACGCGGGATCGACAATGATGAGTCTCTGCTTGAAGAAGTAGATAATGAATTGTTAGAACAAGATATCCAACCAAGCACCACCTATGCTCGTGAACATGATTACAGGATAGGGTGTGATATTAGGGACGCTATAGCAAACGAAATGTGGCAAGATTATGTAAACAATTAATTTCATGAAATAATATATTTTCTACCATTTTTCAATGTTTGTCATCCTAACTTTATTTAAGTTAATTAGATGGATCGCGGAAAAAATGTGGCTTCAAATTCATCAGGTTCTTATCGAGAGTTCACCAAGTGGACGACGAAGATGGACCTAATTTTGCTCAATGCAATGATTGACGAGGTACGAAAAGGGTGTAGAATTGATGGTAGTTGGACCACTCAAGGATACACTAACATAGTTATGGCTTTAAATGAGGCTGGTTTATCGGGTCTTAAGAAAAATAATGTGAAGAACCGGCAGAAAAGCCTGAAGGACAGGTGGAGGGAAATCCATGATTTGTTTGGTGGATTGAGTGGTTTCGCATGGAACCAGACCACCAAACTTTTTGAAGCCGAGGACGAAGTTTGGAGTGAGCTGATTAAGGTACAATGATAAGTACGTTTTTACGTAACAATTACATTTAACTTCACATTTCGCATCATATACTAATATGTGAAATGTATGTAGGCTAAACCATCTGCAGCAAAATGGCGTTTCAATCCCATTCGCCATTATGACCTCATGGAGGAGTTGTGGTCCAATGATAGAGCCACGGGAAGTCGGGTCAGGACAGCCCGTGACATCAATTCACCTCCTGACATGACCAATTTCAGTGTCAACCTTGGGGAGAATAATATGGATTATATCCCCGAACAACCGAACTTTGAGGAGGCAGATGACTACGTCCCACGATCACCTGCTCCTCAATTCCAATCTAGTGACACTCCTTTAGACACACCATCAAACACTCATTCTATGCCATCTGCTGGCTCTGTGGGCACATCCTCATCCTGAGGATCAAAGAGAAAAGGCCCCACTATGGACGACATTGATGAACAATTTGCAATGTTGAATACTAATCTTCAACAATGAGTGTCATCAATGAAGGATGGAAATGAAAATGCCTCTCAGTTGGTGAATATTGCTCGTGCACAGGCAACGATAGCTCAAGATATAGCTGCCGAAATTAGACGAAGAAACGACCTATATGCTGAGCATGTACACCACCATCGACGTCATGCCTCATACCAGTACTCAGAGTCTGATATTTGGGCAATGCTCGTGGAGCTAAACATTCAAGATGAACAACTCATGGATCAAT
Organism: Phaseolus vulgaris; assembly: GCF_000499845.2. NCBI lineage: Eukaryota > Viridiplantae > Streptophyta > Magnoliopsida > Fabales > Fabaceae > Phaseolus > Phaseolus vulgaris. The sequence continues at coordinate 32,668,419 of NC_023758.2, forward strand.
GCTACGAGTTTTTATGTGACCATCTCAGAAGAGTTAAGCAACTATTTGGGATGCCATATGAGCGTCGAATGACAAAATTGTTTGGATTTATGACTAGGCATTGATTTCATATCTCTTTGTGGGGGTTACCTTTAATTATTATTAATGTAATATTTGACTCTCTTTGTTAGTTACTGGACATGTAATATTTGACTGTCTTTGTTAGTTATTGGACATGTAATATTTTGCTTTGTGAACTTCTACTTTCATTAGCAATATAATATTTTGCTTTCTGAACTTGCACCATTGCTTTATGATATTATGTTAACTTCTGATATTATGTTAACTTCTGTTTAGTTATTTATTGTAGTAATTGCATTATAGATGACATCATCATCCCACAAACGTAACAGAACCC